>NC_058023.1:32262890-32345390 GCF_019176455.1 Solea senegalensis
GTAAAAAAAAATGTTGATAATTCACCAATTTAGAAAATATAGAAATAAGTTTATTTATTATTTTGGGATTTTTTCCGTTTCGTGAAAGTAAAAAAAATAAAAAATTAGCTACGTGTTTATTTAATGCTAATATTTTATTTTTTTTTAGCTCCGTGAAAAGAAAACCCGGCAGACCTCGGATCAACGACTCGGAGTCAAATCACCTGGATTTGAAGCTCCGCCTCCTGCACGGCGCGCAGGTCGACCGTCTCTCTAATGCTGGTGAGTTTCATCTGTTTTCTGATGCGTCATCAGATACATTTTTAGCTTCTTTTCTGCACAAAAACAAAGTTTGGAGATCGCAAAATATATTATTTATAAACCTATTTTCAAGGTGCAAATTGAAGCTGAACTAACCGTTACAGGAGAATACATTTTAAATTTTAAATTTTATTTCTTTATTTCTGGATGTGTTCCAGTGTTGAAAAAGTGCCCCCTGCTGGAGTTGCAGTGCCCTCGCGGCCTGCAGGAGGCAGACTTCCTGCAGCTGCTGCACTCCACCTTCCCTCAGCTGCCGCCCCACAAACACGTGGACGTGTTCGTGAGCGACAGGAGCCGCAGACTGTTTCCTCTGAGGACCAGGACCCTGACGCCGGAGGAAATCCTGACCGCCATCAGGTCATCGGGGGCGGGGAAGTCTGCCCTCTACCTGCGACTGAAGGTCATTACACTTCCAGTGTTAAAAAATAAAGCTTAATTTAAAATTTTAAAGCTAAATTTAGAGAAGGAAATAAACAAAAAAACACTTTAAATAAATTTTTTTAAAAACACAATGAATTAAAAAATATTCAGTTTTATGAAAATACATTGTCACATTTAATTAACGGATACAAAATTAAAATATAACAAAGATTGCAAAAGAAAATACAATTTTAAATCTATATAATTTTATAAAACAATTAAAGAAAATAAAAAATCTCTGAGGTCCACCAGAGTGTGAAAGTTCGCCCTCTGCAGACGACTGAAGGTCATTACACTTCCATTGTGATGTAAAGTTAAAAAAAATGAAATGTTTTTTAGAGAATTAAAAATAAATTCCCGCAGAGAGACGAGGCGGAGGGGAAGGAAGAGGCGGAGCTTCACATGCTGCCAGGAAACAAGAAGGAGGACATCACGGCGACAGAACAGGAAGCAGGAAGCAGTTTGAGGTGATTAACTCAGATGTTTACGTTTTTATGAGTAAAAACAAGTTTTTGAACGGCTGTTTTGATCACAGAGCAGACGCTCGCGCCGTCAGCTCGCCATCGCAACAGTCCGACTGGAAACCGCCCAAAAAAACCAGGAGGACGGAAGCACCCGGAGGCCACAGCACGACGCCGAGTAAGCTGCGGTGTCACGTTTGTGGGCGGTCCTACAAATTCCGGGGCGGCTTCTTCAAACACGCCTGGAGCCACGTGGACGAGCTGCTGCGCGAGTGTGGCGTGTGCGGCGCTCGCCTCGACTCCGTGGACGAGCTCAAGGCTCACCTGCGACGCCAGCACGAGATGCACGACTGCGCGCTCTGCGGGAAGTCCTACTCCAGCGCCGGCAAGCTCGCCGCACACGTGGCCACGCACGCCGAGCAGAACCGCTTCAGGTGCGACGCGTGCGGTAAGACCTTCACGCACCGCGCCAGCTTAAAGAATCACCGCTGGGTTCACGTGGCGGAGAAACCGCACAGCTGCGGCGTCTGCGGCAAACGCTTCGGCCTGAAGACGCAGCTGAAATATCACAGCAAGACGCACGGCGCTCCCGACGCGTACCGCTGCGGCGAGTGCGGGAGGACGCTCAGCGGCGTCACGGCGTTCCGGCGCCACAGGGCGACTCACCTGGCGGAGCAGCGCTGCGTCTGCGAGGTGTGCGGGAAGCGCTTCAAACACCCCGACCGGCTGAAGGCGCACCTGAGGGTCCACGCGGCGCGGGAGCGGCGCTACCTCTGCGACGTCTGCTGCAAGACCTTCCTGTCCAACGGCGCGCTCAAAGGTCACCTGCGCACGCACAGCGGCGAGCGGCCGTTCGTCTGCGACGTCTGCGGCAAGCGCTTCGTGGCCAGAAGCTGCCTGATGAGACACACGGCGGTGCACTCGGACGCGGCGCCGCACACCTGCGCCGAGTGCGGCCGCTCCTTCAAGACCACGAGTTCTCTCAAGACGCACGCCGCGAGCCACGCGGGCGTCAAGCGGTTTGTGTGCAAGGTCTGCGGCAAAGGCTGCGCTCGCCAGGATCACTTGACCGTTCACATGAGGACGCACAACGGCGAGCGGCCGTACAAGTGTTCGCTGTGCGACAGAGCGTTCACGCAGAGCCACTGTCTGAAGACGCACATGAGGAGACACGAGACGGACGCACACGCTGGAGACGACGGAGGACACGGGTCCCAGAGACCGGACGCACAGTCCTGATCCTTTGTTTCCTTCACAGGTCCATTGTTGTGTAAGTGGCAAAAGTTTGAAAGAAACATCGACATCGACATGTTTTTTTTTACAAAATACTTTTTAATTTAGACTTTTGAATCACTGAGTGAAAACATGGCTGCCAGTTTATATCCACACATGTTCACGTCTTTATCTCACTGTGAGACTTTTTTAGCGACAAAACACCTGAACTAACTCTTTAGCATTCAAGCAAAACGTCTAACACACAGAAAAGTAACGATAATAAATAAATCTGTCGAAAATACAGTCGGTGTTTTTCTGATCCTGTAAATAAAGCGTAAACCTGACGTCACGGCAGCTCCAGCATGTCGTACTCGCTCAGTATCCGCTGCGTCCGCTGGTGAACCCGCGCCAGCGCGCGAATGATGATGCGCAGAATGGGCGTGGCCTCCTCCTGGCTGTTAACGCACACCAGCTGCAGGAAGTAGCTTCTGTCCGGGAGGGCGAGGAAGACGAACTCGGCCGCCTGACGCAGCACCCAGTGGTGGTGCGGCGCCAGCGCTACCATGTAGGCGTCTCTGCGGGTTCAACGGTTGTTCATTAAAGCGTTTCCGTGGTAACGACGCTGGTCACTTGTTTTGTTTGTTTTACCTGCTCAGCTCTCCGGGGGTTTTGAACCGTCCGTCTGCGTCCGGTCCTTGGGCCAAACCGTCCAACATCAGCTTCAGCCACAGCAGCGAGCGATGGAGCCTCAGCAGCGTCCGACAGCCCGAGTCTGAACGGCGGGTGAAGTCCACCGCGCCCGCCTTTAGCTCCGCCTCCACCATCGACCGCACTGAGCGAAAAGCCTTCGCAGAAATTATTTTTGTTTTTTTTTACAAAATGTACAAAAACATTTTCACAGACGTGTTTTCGCGACACTCACGCTGCGTTTCAGTACAGGCGTTCGGTTGGTGGCGTCACGTTTCCCATGATCCTCTGCGGCGCGTTTTAGTGACAGCTCTCGGATCAGAGAGACTTTGTTGCTGACTTTCTGAGAGAAGAAACCCACCATCGTCCCCAGAGACTCCATGAACCTGACGAAGACGTGAGAACCATTTACTTACGACATTTATCTGTTTGATGTTTTCACTCGTTATGACACGCGAATATTGCGATATTTCGGACGCCTTCATCGATATTTTGCCACATTTCGGACACCACCTTCAAAATTTTGCGATACTTTGGACGCTTTACGTCTACAATATTTTCGGACACCTTACTTCTACAAAGTGTTGCGATATTTCGGACACCTTACTACACCGACCTTTTTGTGATATTTCGGGCACCTTATTTCTACAATATTTTCCAAAACCTACAAAATTTTGCGATATTTCGGACGCCTTACTACACTGACATTTAATAGTTAACGCGACAGAATCTTCTCAGTCTTATATTTTGGTTGATTTCGCTCATCATGAGCTCGTCCTACATCGTTAAATCAATTACAAAGTTAAAGTTAGATTAAGTTAACGTTAACTAACCTGAGCAGTTGATCCCAGCTCTGCAGATACGGCTCCAGCAGGACGTCGTCGTCGTTGTCACTGGACAGACTGGACTTTAAATGCAGCAGAAGATGACGGACCTGAAACGACTGGCCAGGACAATCCTTTATGAGGGGCGGGGCTTCGCCATTCTCCACCCACTCCTGAGGAACCAGTGGAGGTTCAGGCTGAGAGAGAAATAGAGCAAGCTTTTTATCTTTATACTGGACACAGCTTTTACTTAGTATATTAGGATATACACGCGTTTCTTTTTAAAAAGAGGGAGTTAAAGCATTTCTGAAATTGGTATCCTTGTGAGGACCTCGGTGTTTGACCACAGGGATGAGGACCTTTCTTGATAAAAGAAAATTTGCGCTCCCTACTTCTCTAAAAACCTGTTTTCACATGATTAATGTTAATGTAATGACGCCTCACTACACTGATATTTTGGACATCTTACTATGACTTTTTTTCATTGTGTGTGTGTGTGTGCATGAGTCTCTTACTGTTTGGCGGTAAAAATTGAAACATGGTTGCCAGGCGGAGCCGCAGTCTCTGGCTCCGCCCTGAGCTGAAGAAAAAAATAGAAACAAAATGATTCAGCATTTTATATCTTTACAGATATCTTACTTATATATAAACTGCCAGGTCACCTTTGTACAGTAGCTGTTTATTGTTGATCAGCTCTAAGACTATAATACAATATTAATATTATAATCATATATTTTAGGTTCTTAAAAATATATATAATTGCCATCATTTGACTTTTCTAGATTTTTTGTAACTTTTTTACTACACTGTTATGTTATAATAAAACTCCTTACTAATTATATTAAGATATATATTTTTAATCTTATTACAATTATTATTACAATATGACACGTTAGCAACTTTAGATTTTTTGTAAAATCTCTGTTAGTGACAGTTTTTTAAAAAGGTCAAGTTTTAGTACATGGTGTATACATTTCATACGTTTGTTTCAAGCTCAGCAGTGACGTATAAAACTCTGTTTGCCACGTAACCATAATGTGGGAAACTTTCATACAGTAAATCAGTGTTTTACACAAAAGTATCAAATATAAAGTATTATATTATCTACTATATTATCGTATCTTACAATTACAAGTTACAATTGACTCAAGTTAAACACTTGAACTTAGTTAAACTCACGAAGCCACAAAGAGCTGACAAAGAGGAACAGAGCCAACATGGCCGACAACAGCAGGCAGCGAAGCAGCGACGTCCTCCTGAGGAAACCCATGGCGACAACAACAACAACAACAACACAAACAAACAGACAAACGTACACACTTTCCCACTGTTTAAACACTTTCACTGGTTAGCGCAATCTCTCCCTCTGTTACTCTCTCTGCTGGGGTTAAAGGTCATTTGTTTGCCGAACAAACACACACACCAAGCTGACCTTTGCTCTTGACATTTGTCCCAGAGGAAACTGTCATTATTAAATTTTATACACACAAAATAAGATTGTAATAAAATCAAATTTAGCTAGAAGTCGATTCGAAATATGTATATATATATAAATCAATATATATACAATATATATATTTGTTGTGTTTAATTTATTTATTTTTGCTTTTTTAACGTTTTGTTCATTAACGTCACAAAACTCGGGAAACTTATTTAAAATGTTTTATTGGCGGTAAAATGACACGTAGCACCTGAATACCAACAAACACAATGGAAGACATTGTTGATGGACGTTTACATACAATAGACAATGCGTGTTTTAATGAATGAATGAATGATTGTCTTTGGTGTATGAATCAGTGGGGTTTTTTGTGCAAAAATATTTGTGCATACTCGTGTGTGCTTGTGCTTATGTGTAAATGATAACGCTAAAGAAAAACCCAAAGGAAAAGTTCACTTATTACAGTTAATAATTAGTGACATTAAAGGTTTTCTTAGTTTAGTAGAAGAAAGATATGTAGAAAAATGACAATACTGTTAGCTTAAAGGGCCGGTACGTCAAACTAAAGGCTACGAATAAAGGGTTTGTTAATGGTGGATAAGGGTTATTTTTAAAGGGAATTTGATGTTTTGTCTTAAATAAAGAAAGGGATTTTGACAAAATAGAGTAAGAATAAAGGGTGTTTTCTGCTTAAGGTGGAGGAAATATTTAAATTAAATATTTAATTAAAATTTAAAAATATTCTAAGGGACTTTCATGTAAAGGGTTTTGTACAGATCGGGGTTTGTTCGGTCCTGATCTTTTTGTCATTTGTTTTACTGTTTCTGCTAGCTTGGTAAATTCTTAGCATCTGTAGCTTGTAAATGCTAATATTAACTAATGTAAGCATCCGTGTTAGCCAAGCATCTGTTTTTCCTCAAGGCCCCAGCATTGGTAAACGTGCGTCCTCACGGGTGCACAAGTACCGACATGTGAGTGTGTGTATGTCCTACTGCTGCCTTTGTGAGGACCGCGAAGTAACCAACATTGTAGGGACGTTGTGATTTGTGGGGACATTTCAGCCTCACGTGTGTGTGTGTGTGCTGAGGTCAGCAGAATCCTTCAGCTTTAACCTGCAGGACATCACACAGTCCTGGATGCATCTGGAGAACCTGCGGGGGGAGAAACATAAAAATAACAGCGTAAGAATCTGCACCGTTGCTATGGTTACCGGCAGATTAATGTACCACAGTCAAGTGACAGCCTGCATCCGCTGCACTGAGGCTCTGTGAGAGACACGTTTGTGTTGCTAACGTGTTTCTGTTTCTGAGCAGAAAGACCAGGACACCGTTTCCCAGAATCCCACGCTCTCACTCAAACTCACCTTTAACGTACTGAGAATTTCCCCAAACAGTCGTCGAGCTTCGGGAGAATCTGGCTCCTCAAAGTAATCTGACACCGACACCTCGACCCTGATAGACCTGATATTAGCGCACACACCTGCACACACACACACACATTATTAATGATTAGCTCGTGCTGACAGAGATAATAAACACAGGTGTGTTCACAGGTAACGTCTCACTGTGGAAATGCAGGATGGCCTGTCCGCTCACGGGCGTGTGCGTCAGGATCAGCGTCTGCAGACTCTTCAGTCCGGCCTCGCACAGCTCGGTCGCCACCTGCAGGCTGAGGTTGGTAATGCGCTCCAGCTCCAACACCTGCAGGTGAGCACAGGTGCGAACTACACACACACACAAGCAGAAAAATCAGAACGAGCGTACACAAAACTTTTTTGCGAGGAAATGCAAACATCAAAGAGTTTCACTCACTCACCAACGGAAACCAATCCCTGAGTCCCACAGCCGGCCCCACCCACACTGAGTGAGCGGAGGTGTGGCCAGCATCGACCAATCGTCTGCAAGCAGCGGTTTCCAAATCGCGTTGGTTGTTGGCTGAAAGAGAAAATGACAAACGTTATTGTTTTTGCGATGATTCTCATTCACGGCGCTCAGCTGTGGTCAGTTTATTAGGTACAGATGAATGTGGTTCCACTGACCAGGGATGAGCGGGCGCCACCTGCAGGCCGCTGATGCTCCTGCAGCCGGCACCGAGAGCCCAGAGAACCTCCTGACCGAGAGGATGTGAAGAGCTCCTGCACAGACACGTGAAGAGTCAGGGTGCGTTCCAAACGTGACAGAGTGACAGGTGAACACACTCACCTGTACGTCAGCGTCCGCAGGTTCCTGCTGTAGCAGCTCGCTAACCACAGCGTCCTGTCAGTGAGGATGTGAGGACACTGAGAGACGGACAGGTGGAGCAGACTGCCCCCTGCGGACCGCAGCAGCGCCTCCACACCCGGCTCCACGCTGCCTCTGAAACACACGGAAAACACTCGACCGTTACCCACAATGCCCTGCTCCTGCTATCACCACAGTGGCGCTAAAGTGAGGTGTTACCATGGCAAAATTATTTCTTATGAGGACATTTCGGGACATTTGAACGTCCTCACAACACACCGGTCTTTAGGTGTGTGTGTGTGTGTGTGTGTGTGTGTGCGTGCGTCACCTCGTGTTCATGTGATAGTCCTCTCGCGTCTCATCGACTCGTCGACCTCGTGGCTTCAGGTTGTTCAGAATCACAGACTGAGTTTGCGTACACCACTGAGACAGCGTGGTCAGGAACTACACACAAAACACACACAAGACAAAAAATATTATTGTTGTACTGGACAAAACAAACCATTTTATTTTAGTTGCGTTCGCGACACTGCGTCACGATGTCACGCAAACGATGTAAATTCACGGCCCACAAACGTCAACATTGTTGAAACCGCAGCACAGAATCTAGAGTTTGACAAATACAGTTTGAAGTCGTGATTACGAATTTCCTAATAAAGAGTTAAACGCAACCACTATGTTGTCTCGTAAAATACTCGTAAAATGTCTTTTGAAAAAGGTTTGGTGCCCACACTGCCCCCCTGTGGTCTGCTGTCGTACTGCTATGTTTCCGTCTGTGTTAGTGTTTCCGCACCTTACACATACGTAGCATACGTGGCGTTGTGACTAAGCGTGAGTTAGCGAAGGCTCTCGTACCTCGGGCGACACGCGGGCGTTTTCCAGCTGGAGGCGTGTCCAGACCGCCGGGTGCCTGGCAACGAAGCGCCAATCAGAGCACACCTCGGCGGCACGCAGCAGTGAGCGCACGTCCAGATACGGGAGGACGCAGAAAAGCCCTGCCCTCAGCCTCAAGGTATCCGCCCCCAGCCGCCTCTCGCCATGACAACAGGAGGGAGTGGAGCGGAGGGAGGAGAGGATGTCTGAAAGAAGAGCGGAAAAAAAACCCGTAAACGTCTGTAAAGAACTGAACAAAAGACAAACGGAGCAACAGTTACCTGATCCTAGTGTTTGTGTCCTGGTGAAAACGAGCCTCTTCATCTCAGAGCTGCTCCAGGCTTCCTCCTCCTCCTCCTCCTCCTCATCTTCTTCTTCTTCAGTGCTGTAGTGACGGCGATTGTTGCTACTCCACGTTCGACCCCAGCCCTCCTGCCCGACCCTGGACAAGAAGAAGAAAAGCAAAAAAAGCTTCAGCTGTGAGCGCCCCCTGCTGCTGAAAACATGTCTGTGACGTCTTCAGAACACGTTCACGTCTTTGTCTCACTCACTCTCCCACACCAAAGCCCATAGAGAAAATCTGTGATTTTAGCTGCAGGGACACAGGAGCTGCTGGTCTACTGCTGCCTCGTGTGGTCACTTTGTGTCACTGACGTAAATCTGAACGACGGATTTTAAAAGCCGAATTGACAAAATAACACATGTGAACTTAGTGATGGAGGCAGCAGTGGATCAACAACTCCTGTGTGCGTGTGATGTTAAAATCACTGGTTTTCTCTATGGGCTTTGGTATGGGAGAGTGAGCGGTTCAGCGCCTCAATAAACCTCACAACACACGCAGAGTAAACACCACATACGAACTTCAACTTCTAGAGGTCAGCAGATGGTTAACTAACGCTCTCACGTACCATAATCTCTCTCTTCTGTCGTCTCCTCCTCCTCCCCCGTCTCTCTGAGTCCAGGCTGCGGGACAGTGAGGAGGGTGAAGATGGACCAGCGCTCCCTCGCTGCTCCAGCCTCCGGAGCACAGAGACAGAGTCCGCATGTGTCCCGTGAGACCCCTGAAAGAGACAGAGACAGAGGACAGGTGAGCAATTTACTGTAGATAAATAAGATAAATAAAATACAATTTTTTTATTATTGACGTAAACGTGGAACTGTACCCGTAGTGATGATGGTACAGACCATCTCTCTCTCTGAGGGAGCCTGAAAGACTGAAGCTCCTCTGGAAGACGGAGGACAAACATAGAGACAGAGGACGGATGAAATGGACAACGATGATGACATACGAGGTAAAAGCAAATGTGAATTATAAAGACAAACAAAATGACAGATTCAAGTCGGACATTAACGGCCAAAAAGGTAAAAATCTGAAACTTGCCAATGATTCTTTCTCAATCTTTAAAACCAAAAAATGACATTTATGCAGATTATTAAAAAAAGTAAAAAATATATAAATGACAAATTTACTTATATAAGATTAAAACTGCTTAATTAAAGGTAAATAAACTACTAATATATACATATATATATTAATTTGTTTGAATATATACTGTACATCATGAATACATTTGTTTTCGCAGATTTTTAAAATTATACGACTGAGAAAAGTCACTGGTTTTTGCTGTAGGTGATAAGTATAATTTTGCGTAAATGTCGTTGTTTTCCTCACCCGGTTGCTGCTCGTTCCCTGCGTTCTGTCTGTACCGACGTCGCTCGCGCTGCCGTCCAGACTGCGTCCTCCTCCTCCACCGCGTACAGGTAAATATTCCTCCCTCGCCGCGTACGCGTCAGTATACGCATACGTTTTGTCGTAGGGGTTCCGATGCGTGAGCTGCAGTAACTGTCGCTCCGCTCGATCGGCTCGTTCCAGCAACGACTCAATAAACACCTGAAAACAACAACAATAAGTAATAAGTAAATGAATTATTAAGAATTAAGAGCTAAAGATCAAATTAACTTCAAATGTCGGGCTAACATGACCTGCTAACTGTCGCTGTTCAAATTTAACAAGTTTAACAAATTGTTGTAGCTAATAAACGTTTAGCTAACTTCAACTAACTTTTTTTTTTTATATCTCTAAATCAAACTGGAAGTTAGCAATGTTTAATTATTAGCTAGCAGGATCGACCATGACTAAGTTTTCCTGATAAAAGCTAATGCTAAGGTAAACTGGGTGACAGACAGCAGTTAGCTTAACTTTATTAAAAATCAGGAACGCTGATCAATAAACAACTTTAATGATGTTGGTTAACCTGAAACACTTAGCTGCTAAGCTAATCGTTATGTTTATAGTGCTAATGAACTTAATTGCTTCAGCCACCAAAACAAAGTCTTTGTTAGCGGCTAAACTAGCTTGTTTAGCCAATAGTAAGCTAACGAAGAACAAACGTAACGCACTAAACGGCACCGTTAAGATGCCGCGAGTGTTTTAGATCCGAACAATTAGTCAAACTGAACCCACGTTATCTTATTTTTATGAAAATGAAACCTGCAGTCTGCTCTTAGCCTCCGCTTCTTTCTTCGCCATCGCTCTCAGAAAACTCTCCACGTCCTCCATTTCCCTGCAAAACACACGTTTGAAATATATAACGGAAGACATTTTAACAGAAGTTACTGATTTTATCGGCAGATTAGCTAAAGCTGTCATTTATAATGCGGCTGTTTTATTTTGCCGATTTAACGTCGCAGCTTTTGTTTTGAAGGTTTCACTGACTGTTGTCGTTCGTTCAGCTCCTTCTCTTTTTCCTGCAGCTCGTTCTTCAAGCGCTCCGTCAGCTCCACGGCAGCAGAGACCTGAGGAAAGGAAATGAAAGACTTTATTTTCAGGTATGGTGAAGCAGACTGTGAAATCTGTGAAGAAAAAAATGTTTTTGGCCACTTCATAACATACATACTTAATAAAATCGACATAATCTTTAGTCTATGACAGTTTAAGATTAAATTTACTGCTTCATTTAAGTGTTCGACTGTGTTTTTCAACAGAAAAGTGACTTTCTAAACCGCTCACTCATGTTAGCATCACAGCACACAGGAGTCGTTGATCCACTGCTGCCTCCATCACTAAATTCAAATATCTTATTTTGTGACTTTGACATTCAAAAACCTTCTGGCGGATTCAAATCAATGACACAAAGTGACCACAAGAGGCAGCAGCTCCTGTTTCCCCATGAACTAAAAATGCTGATTTTCTCTATGGAGTTTGGTGTGGGAGAGTGAGTGTTTTAACAGATTCTAAATTTATCGTAGACTTTATTGAACATAGATTTTAGTCGGGGAGTCTTTAGTTAAGTGGCGAGAATCAGTTTTTCCTTGTCAGTGCTGACTCATCGAGCAACTCTTAAAAAAAACCTGAACTACCTTTAAAATGGTCGCCACATCACAGCATCACAGCTCCACCCACCTGTCTGGACAGGTACTTTGCCCTCTTCTCCACTTCCTGTTTCTCACTCCTCAGCCGCTCCCCTTCCGAGCGCTGCCGCCCCAGCTCCGCCTCCCTCCTCTGCAGCTCCACCCTCAGTCGGCCCATGCGCAGATGCACCCTCTCCTCCACCTCGGCAAACGTGCGGGCGATCATCCTGTCCAGGCCCAGTCCGAGTCGCTCCTCCAGCCCGATCCCCACTGACAGACCGAAGTCCAGGACGCCGACGTCTCTGCGACGGAAAGACTCCAGAGCGCCGGGCAGAGCCAGAGCACCGGATGGTTCCTCTGGACCTGCTGAGGAGGAGGGAACGTGATCTGAGGAGCTAAACATTTCCCTGAGCAGCCGGACGGAGGCGGATGACGAGGTGAGATCCAGGCAGGTCAGCAGCAGGGGGGTGCCGTGAGCGTCCGTGCCCAGAGAGGAGCTCTGTGTGTGGGACGCAGCGGAGCCGAGGAGTGGGAGGAGAACATCTGGTCCGGAGCTTCTGACCCGCGCCTGAAATAACACAGAGCATCAAACAGAGGATGGGTCAAGTTTTCAGTTAGACTCCGCCTCTGCTCTTCTAAATAAGATTTTTACTTATTTACAAAAACTAAATTTAGGTCACGATATTTAAGTCACGATAAGATATTATCACGATATTTAAGTCACGATAAGATATTATCATAATATTCAAGTCACGTTACGATATTATCACGATATTTAAGTCACGATTTGTGTCTCTGTAACGTGGCTTCAAACATTAGTGCGTAACGACGGCCTCGGAAGTCGTGACTGGAAATGTGCAGTCTAGTTCCTGCACAACCTCACGAGGGATCTAACGTTTGCCTAAGAGCTAGGGTCGCTAACCAGCAAGCTAATGTGGTCCATGTGAACGCATTATGCAATATTTCATACGTACAAACAGTGTAGGAAATATGTCCACCGAATTGCGATATCAGTGCGGGAGGAGTTCCGACGAGCCGACGACTTTGGTGCTGACTTACGACCTCCAATTTCAACTGGAAGGTTGTGTGTTTGATTCCTGACTCCGCTGGTTTACACGCGTGTGAATCTGTAGAAACTGTAGTTGAGCGGTCGTCAAGCACTAAATATAAATAAAGACCACCATGCAGGGCACTGGGTCCTCAGGACCAGGACCAGGACTGAGAAACCCTGATGTAGAGAACAGTGAACACATTTAAAAAATACCTGCGACAGCAACAGCAGGGTCTCGTAAGTGTGTCGGCTGACCAGGTGAGCCCGGAGGTCGGGCACAGACGGGAAGCGGAGCTTGTCGCCGCAGCGGGGACAAAAGTAGGGCAGCTCCGAGGAGGACGGGGAGGAGGACAAGGAGGAGGACATGATTCACAGAGGAGACGAAGACGACCTGGAAGACAGAAGAGGGAAAGAATAGGTGAGAAAATGATGAGAGACGCTGTGAGAAAGTAAGAGAGAGGAGAGAAAGAGCCGAGCCGTAAAGAAAGTGGGTCAGTGCGAGAGAATGTGCTTCATAAATGATTTTGTCATGAAATGTTAATGAGACAGAAAATGTGTGGATTAAACACATGAAGAAGAAACACCAGCGTGTGACAGATTAAAAACAACAAACAAACATGGAAACATCAAGTAAGTATCGTGTCCTACTCACGTCCAAAACCTCCACAGACCAGGTTTGACCAGAGTAGGACAATGTGTGTGTGTGTGTGTGTGTCTTCCATGTGATGCTAATGCTAAGTGAAGCATGGAGCTAGCTCCCCCCCCACCGGCGGCGGCGTTGTCTCCTCGGGTCAAATCCACATGTAGAGGAATTGAAAATCCGCTTGAATGAGCAGGAAGAAAGAAACGTCCGAGCCTGGTTTTATGCTAATAATTCTGATATTTAATGTGTGAAAACAAAAAATCTAATTTGTTTTAATCGGATTAATCTCAGTCACGACAAAAAAAGGTCTTCATTTTAAGTGAACATTTCTTACATGGCAGCGTTTTCTTTGCTTGTTTTATGGACATCAATTTTGTCCCGTTTTAACCTCGTTTCAAGACACATTACAGTCTGAAAGTGTCAAATCCACATGAAGAGGAGTTCTAGTAAATATACACAAATGAGCGGGAAGAAAGAAACGTCCAAAACTGCAAAAATTGATTTTAAAGAAAGTAAAAATAAGCCTGGTTTTTGTTACTTTAAACAACAGTTAGCGTAAAGTCCCGACTGCAGCTAAGGTGTACGTTCTTAAAGTTAGCTTAATCAAGACAAGAAAGTCTTAATTTTAAGTGAACATTTCTTACATTTTGGGCAGTTTTTCCATCGTTTTAAGGTCCTTTACATGGCTAAATGTACAAGCTAGTTTTAACTCTATTACCTGTGTGCTAGCTTGCGGTCCCGCCAGTGAGCGAAACTTGTAGCGTTCCAAACCTATGTCAGCTAGCTAGTTTGGTAGTAGCTAGTTAGCTAACACAAAGTAAACACGTTTCTATTGGAGAGTTACGATTATAACAGTCATAATTTTATAAATAATCCTTTCATCATTTAATGAATTAAAAACATTTTATATTCAAACATTTTACACACAAAAATGTTTTATTAAGTCAAATAAATATTTACTTACCAGTGCGTCACTGGGCCTCGTGCTAAAAAGACGTTGCCATGGTTTCCATCAGGACTTCACTCTGGGGCGCACGCGGTGTGTGTGCGGACTGATCGATGCTCTGTGCCGTCTGTGATGATCTTGTGCAGGAGTAGCAGCCCACTGTCAACGTGTGTGTGTGTGTGTGTGTGTGTGAGAGAGAGAGAGAACCGCCGCCCCGCACTCCCTCCTCCTCCTCCTCATATCAGTGTGCAGCCGCTTGCTGCTGTGACGTAGGAACTGTGTGACCTGTCACAGCTGATCAGTGAAAACATGGAAGATTATTAATTAAATATTAATGACAACAGACAGGAAGGTAGGAAGATGGGTAGGTAGGTAGGAAGAGGTAGGTAAGGTAGGTAGGAAGAGGTAGGCAGGAAGATGGGTAGGTTGGTAGGTAGGTAGGAAGAGTAGGTTGGTAGGTAGGTAGGAAGATGGGTAGGTAGGTAGGAAGATGGGTAGGTAGGTAGGAAGATGGGTAGGTTGGTAGGTAGGTAGGAAGATGGGTAGGTAGGTAGGGATGGGTAGGTAGGTAGGTAGGAAGATGGGTAGGTGGGTGAGTAGGAAGATTGGTTGGTAGGTAGGTAGGAAGATTGGTTGGTAGGTAGGTAGGAAGATGGGTAGGTAGGTAGGTAGATATTAGATTCATAAAATAAAATCATTACAAAAATGATTTTGTGTAGAAGAATATGAAATGATTGGCAGATAATAAGAGTGAATGTATTAATAAATAGCAGACATGGTGTCATGAAGAGCAAAGAGCTGCAGTGTGAAGAAGTGACCACTGGAGGGCGACAGCAACCTGCAGACAGTAGGACAGAGCGGTTTGTGCACCTGTTCTTCTGAGGACGTTGACAAACCAGAACCACAGTTCAAATCTTAGTCCTAAACTTAACTAGTTCTTTAGATTCTGCTTCATTAGGACCAGGTTTTGGTCTCCATGAGGACTAGTGGTCCTGACAAGGTCAGTATGACAGAGAACGTCCTAAAGAGGTAACAAATACAAAACATACTCACAAAGTACTCACTCTCCCACACCAAACATCACACAGGAGTTGTTGATCCACTGCTGCCTCCATCACTAAGTTCACATGTATTATTTTAGTGACTTTGGCATTTAAAATTCTGCATTGGGATTGACCTCAGTGACACAAAGTGACCACACGAGGCAGCAGTAGACCAGCAGCTCCTGTGTCACTCTGAGCTTAAATCACTGATTTTCTCTATAAGGTTTGGTGTGGGAGAGTGAGTGGTAAAGGACAGACAGACGGACACTGGTCTAAACATGGAGCTGAATAAAGGTGTGAAGTGACCGCAGCGAGAACGAGTGATGATGATGATGATGACGATGAAGATTATCTGCATCAAGCCCTCGCTGCTGTTTTTCCTGGAGGAGGAAAAAAATGACTCAGTCCAGTTTGTTTGAAACTTAAAGAGTCTTTGGTGGCTGCCGCCGCTGCGACTGCTGCTGTTGCCATGGCAACACAGCCTTCACAGCTCATAAAGGCTGGAGGAACTCTTCAACCGACACAACTAATAAGAACCAGAGTCGTTGCCTGGCAACAGCGACCTGTTGATGAACGACGGGAGGACCATCGGTCGCCATCACAGTGACGATGATGATGATGACGATGATGATGATGAAGAAGACAACAACCCTGTTGTTTATTTACTGTGATAACGATGAAGATGAACTTCCTGCGTACGATGATGTGAAGACACAGTTTTGTTTGTTGTTTACAAAGATGAGAATGGTGAAGAAAACTTTTACAGTGATGATGACGATGGTGATGATGAAGAAGAAGGCAGTCAGAACTCTCAGGTGCTTTGTTTTCTTCTCTTTTGTTTGTTTATTGACAGCAGCAGCCTCCATGCAGAACAGGGAGCGGTAAACAACGTTGTCGTCGTCTTCAGTTGCCGTGACGACGACGACCAGGAGATAAAACATGGTTCACATTCATAGAAAAGTCTCTGGTACAAATATACACACTCTGATACACGAAGGAGAGGAAGATAAACAATCGCAGGTAAACAACCATCTATAAAAATAGAATATATTTTGATATTTATGTGTAATAACAAACATATAGATCTTTTTTTTTTCAAATATAAACGTACAAACATCTGCGTCACGACATTCACTGTTTCACATCCTCATGCAGCGAAGTATGTTACAGTCTATGACACGGACTGCTCCTTTAACGTCCGCCTCTGACACCTCAGAGAGCACTGTGGTGACGTGGAGGCACGGGGCGTGGCCTGGGCTACACCTGAGCACCACCAGGAAGTGTGTGACTCCTCCCCCTCCTGCAAAGACCCGCCAGGGGGTGGTCACGTGCTCCTGTAAACACCTGTAAACTCCCACTTTTTCTTCTCATGAGGGCGTCAGCCTACAAACGCACTGTGACGTCACAGTGACGTCACTGACGCTTTCATCGGTTCAAACACCTGAAGCTTCAAAGACAAACTCTCTGTTGTTGTTTTTTAAACTCCAGGCGCGTTCAGGGCCAGGGAGTAGGCGGCCATCATCTGTGCGCGCAGCTGTTGCTTGACGTGCACGCGCCCGTGCCTCTTCCTCTCGTCACTGCGTGCGAACCTCTTCCCGCACACATCGCAGGAGAAGGGCTTCTCCCCGGTGTGCGTGCGCGTGTGCGTGGTCAGGTGGTCGCTGCGGCTGAAGCTGCGCGCGCAGATCGTGCACTGGAACGGCTTCTGTCCCGTGTGGATGCGCACGTGGCGGTTGAGCTCATCCGAGCGCGAGAAGCGGCGCTCGCACCCCTGCACGGAGCACGGGAACGGCTTTACTTTGAGCGCGCTCTTGGCGGGAGTTCTCCTGCCGCCGCCGCGTGACAGCTTGGGGGTTCCCGCCGCGTGCACGTTGCCGATGTTGATGATCGGGAACGCGCCCTGCAGGAGGGAGGACAGGAGGTGAGCGTCCAGAGTGGAGGTGGGGAGGAGGAGGTCGCCCCCGCTCTGCACGAGCTCCGTCTTCACTACCGGTCTGCTGATGACGTAACTGCCAGAATCTCCCCCGGTCAGCACCGGAGCCGCCGCCACGCCCCTCAGCCACTCCTCCAGCCCCAGCGGCTCCTGCTTCACCTCGCAGGCGGCCTTCAGCTCGCTCTGAGCGGCGTCGGAGCTCAGCAGCGAGTCGATGAAATCTCCCACATCCACCTGTTGCTCCAGCGGGAGCAGAGAGTCCGCGGTGGCCGACAGCAGAGCGTCGCCCCCGGGCACGGAGCAGTGTCCAGAGCCGCTGCTGCAGCTGGAGCTCACGAACTCACTCTTCACCACAACAGGAGGCTGCGAGGAGGAGGAGGATGGCGGGGACTCGCCCTGCTGCTCCATCTCGGTGCAGATGCCCACGATCTCGGTGATCATGTTGAGGATCGCGTCCGCGGTGCTGCTCAGTCCCGCTGCCGCTGCAGGAGCCTCCGCCTCCGGGAAGAAGCTGCCGGTGTAGCCGAGGGATGGAGAGAGAGTGTCCGAGGAGCAGTCACTGAAGTCGGAGAAGAAATCTGAGTCAGAGGCGTCAGTGCCCGGAGACACGACTGAGAGAGAGAGAGAGAGAGAGAGTTAGTGTCATTGCGTAACATCAGTCTGAAAATCAATGTGATGCAAGCACGCGCACGTACACACACGCACGGTCACACACACACACACACACCTTGGCAGAACGGTGAGCCCACAGAGTCACAGTCAGTCCCGTCACTGGAACATGGACCCACGCTGTCCACCCATGCGCTGCACGCGTCCTCAAACTCTGACATGAAGCTGTCCTCGCGCTCCAGAACCATCCTCAAAAAGTGCGTGTGCTAATCTGATTAAAGATGTTTGTTTTGGGGGGGTTGTGGGGGGAATTCCCTCGCGCTCTTCGTTTTTTAAAAGTATTAAATCCAGTTGCTGTTTGTTGTTGTTGTTGTTGTTTGTTGTTGTCGGTAAAGCTCCGGTACCGCGGCCGGTGGTTGTGCTCGTGCAGAGGTGAAGATGAAGATGCTGAGCTGCCTCGCGCCTGCTCTGCTTTTATACGCTCCGTCTCCTAGGTAACTCCCGAGCCGCGCTGATTGGCTGCGGCCTGGGTGAGGGATTCCCGCCGCCGCGCGCTGCGCAGATGACCATGTATGGACAACATCCGGTGGTGACGGCGGGTAACCCCGTACCATATAAGGACAGGCGGGAAAGCGACGTAGACACGAGAGAGAGAGGGAGAGGGGGATTCCTTCACTGCGGCAGAGAGAGAGAGAGAGAAGATGATGGAGGAGAAACAGGGATGATGGAGGAGTAACAGAGGGATGGATGATGGATGATGGAGGAGAAACATGATGGGATGGATGATGTAACAGAGGGATGATGGAGAAACAGGGATGATGGAGGAGTAACAGGGATGATGGAGGAGAGGGATGATGGAGGAGTAACAGAGGGATGATGGAGAAACAGGGATGATGGAGGAGTAACAGAGGGATTATGGAAACAGAGGGATGATGGAGGAGAAACAGAGGATGATGGAGGAGTAACAGGGATGATGGAGGAGAAACAGAGGATGATGGAGGAGTAACAGGGATGATGGAGGGTAACAGAGGGATGATAGAGGAGAAACAGGGATGATGGAGGGGATGATGGAGGGTAACAGAGGGATGATGGAGGAGTAACAGAGGGATGATGGAGGAGTAACAGGGATGATGGAGGAGTAACAGAGGGATGATGGAGGAGAAACAGGGATGATGGAGTAACAGGGATGATGGAGGGTAATAGAGGATGATAACAGAGGGATGATGGAGGAGTAATAGAGGGATGATGGAGGAGAAACAGGGATGATGGAGGAGTAACAGAGGATGAGGAGAAACAGGGATGATGGAGGGTAACAGAGGGATGATGGAGGAAAACAGGGATGATGGAGTAACAGAGGGATGATGGAGGGTAGAGGATGATGGAGAGAAACAGAGGGATGATGGAGGAGTAACAGGGATGATGGAGGAGTAATAGAGGGATGATGGAGGAGTAACAGGCATGATGGAGGAGTAATAGAGGGATTATGGAGGAGAAACAGAGGGATGATGGAGGAGTAACAGAGGGATGACGGAGGAGTAACAGGGGATGATGGAGGAGTAACAGAGGGATGATGGAGGAGTAATAAAGTTGTTGTTTACATGTTTTATAAATTATGACTTTTTCTGATGCAGAAAAATCAGAGGTGTCTTATTGATCATTGATCTGATCAGATTATTGCAGATTATTGATCAAATTACTTATCAGATTACTGATCAGATTATTGACCAGATTATTGATCAGATTACTGATCAGATTATTGATCAGAGTATTGACCAGATTATTGATCAGATTATTGCAGATTATTGATCAGATTGTGAAAAGAATGATGGAAAAATAAACAACAAAACAAACGTCTTCTTCCATTTTCTGTTTGTGTCGCACTGAAGAGCGAGAGAGAGATCATCTGCAGTACTGCAGAGAGAGAGAGAGAGAGAGAGAGAGAGGGAGGGAGAGAGAGACTTAAGCAGTAAACAGAGAGAGAGAGGGTGGTAGAGAGATAATGACATATTACTGGCCCATATATCACATTCCTGAGCATCAGTGAGACTGTGATGCTGTCACCATGGTAACACTGAGATTGTGATGCTGTCACCATGGTAACAGGGAGAGGTCCAGGTTTTATGTAAAATGGAGTCCAGAATAGAAACAACACGGTTTGTCCTCAGTTCACTAAAGATTGTCCCAGTGAGTGAAAGTGGACATGTGGCCAATCACACGAGACACGTGAAGACACTCTAGACACATGAAGACACAGCAGACACATGAAGACACAGCAGACACATGAAGACACAGCAGACACGTGAAGACACACCAGACACAGTGTCACCACCTGGATGCGCTGCACTGGACACGCTAGCGACACGTTCACTTTTCCTCACGAAACGTGGTTAAACCCAAGGCCCCGAGGCTAGGTCAGTAAAATTTTACGTAAAGTAAATCGCAATAACAACAAAAGTGCGATATTTAATCAAAACACATGTGACATGTGAGATAATAACAGAGCGACAATGAAATTCCCACCAACTTTGTTTTTTGTGAAAAATATTGTTAGCATACAAAAATATCAAAAATGTTATCGCATTTATAGAATCTGTTGAAATATTTGCGATATGCTACACGATATGATTTGCTATTGAAATGTTTCACAAAAAAAGAGCTGTTTTTTCTTTTCATTCTTTTTTTTGGGGGAAAAAAGTTTGGGATTCATTTTCTGATTTTGTTTTTTTAAGTTTTAAAAAAAAGTTTTTTAAGGTTATTCTTGTTTTTTAAAGAGGTTTTAAGTATGTTTTTCTTTCAATATTTCTTTTTAGGGATTTTTAAGTTTTTTTAAAAAAAAGTTTATTTAAGGGTTTTAGGACTGACGTGGTCTCTGCTTTAAGGTCACACAGATAAAAACATGAAGGCTGAGCAGCACACACACACACACACGACCTCTGACCTCGACAAGGTTCCTCCCTCACATTAAAAGCAGCTCCTCCTCACATCCTCTCCTCACTCTCTCCTCCTCGCCGTCATGTTCACCTGTCTCCTCTCCTCTCTCCTTCCCTCTCCTCCCTTCGTCCTCTTCTTTCTCCTCCTTGTCGTCGCAGTCTTGTACCTGACCACTCGTTGCTCTTCCTCCTCCTCACCTCCTCCTCCTCGATGCTCCCTCCCATCTCTGCCGAGGCTGCCCGTCCTCGGCAGCCTCCCCTGGCTGAGCCGACGCCTCCCCCCTCACCTGCTCTTCTCTCAGCTCGCTCACAGGTAGACTGACCTGATCAGGACCACAAGTCCACATGGAGGCCAAAACCTGGTCCTGATGTGTGTGTGTGTGTGTGTGTGTGTGTTCCAGGTACGGCTCCGTGTTCTCGCTCTACCTCGGTCCTCACTTCACTGTGGTGATCAACGACCACCAGCACGCCAAAGAAGTTCTGCTGCAGAGAGGGAGAGACTTCGCTGGACGACCGAGCATGGTGACACACACACACACACACACACATAAATATTTAAACGTATACGATGTCTTAAGAACACGTTCACGTCTTTATCTCACTGTCAGACAGACTTTTCCAACAGGAAACGGACGTTTGTAAACCACTCACTCTCCCACACCAAACCCCATAGAGAAAACCAGTGATTTTAGCTGGCGGACAACACAGCTGGTCCTCTGCTGCCTCGTGTGGTCGCTTTGTGTCACTGACGTTAATCTGAAGGAAGACTTTCAAACGCAGAATTGACAAAATAAGACATGTGAACTCAGTGATGGAGGCAGCAGTGGCTCAAATTAAAATTGTTGATCTCATTGTGATTTCTGTGTAAGATGAATATTACATTACATTACATTACATGTCATTTAGCAGACGCTTTTATCCAAAGCGACTTACAAAAGTGAATAGAAAACATAAAGTATCCATGTCAACTGTGCAATGTCATTTAATCCAAACAACAGGTTGGATTAACCAATTTAAAACACGGGTTTTAAATTAACTAAGGTGGGCGTGCGCATTTCGACACTTTGGAGAAAAGAAACGGGGTTCCCTAACGGAATTTTCATGGGTTTCATCTACTATCCTGCGCGTGGTGGTCTCCACCCCCCGTGTTGGATCTGGAACTTTCTCTGATGGTGAGTATTTCCTTAAATACACTTTAAGTTACTCTGTATTGCTGTTAATGTAAATATAATTTTGAATGAATTTAGAATCGCACCAACCAACTTGTCCACTTTGTTGAAGACAAACGTAAAGTGAAATGTTCAGTTAGCGTCTGTCAACGTTAACGTGACTGGCGAAGTGCGTGAGCTCAGTGCAGCGCAAGGCTGGGTTAGCATCAGCCTCATAGCCGGCGTGCGGACTTCGTTCAGCCGCTCACCGCAAATAAAGCGTCGTATGATTAATTAACCATGAAGACCTAGCCGCGATTTTACATGCAGATGGTCGGTGATGTTTTTCTCTATCGATAGGTCGCGTTAAATGTGAGCCATACAACTGAATGGACGCTAGCTAGTGAGCAAACTTAGTGTTGTTAGCGCGACGCACAGCTTTAATCACCGCGACGTCGCGCTAACTAACAACAGTCGGACAACTCGCTGGTGGAGATATTAGTTATTAACTTACTTAACTGTTTTAATTGTCATTATTTAGCTGGAACAGTAACATTGTGCACTGTGTCAATGTAAACTCAAGCTGTCAAATTAGCTTGAACAGGTGAAACAACTCTTCAATCTAACGTCAGGTAAAGTGTTGATATGAAGAGATTGAGTTATGCGGGCACCGTACATTTGAGATAAATGTCTGTGTGTTTGTGCGTATATATATATATATATATATATATATATATATATATATATATATATATATACATATATATATATATATACAGTACTGACATAATAAGAATGAATTCAATTCATTTGTTTGTAAGCTAACACAGTGGTCTTATAGTATGTAAGTATTTTACCTGGCTGTTTCCACAACCACTCATGTGAAATATGAATTCATGTTTGATAAACAAGGCAAAGGATGATAATTCAATTACTTATGAATAAAAAAGTGTGGATGAGCTGAGCCCCATTTTCCTGATGAGTATACTCATTGTAATATCAGCTTAAAAACAAAACATAAATCGACTAATTTAATTTAGTAGTAATTATATTGTTTAAAACACTTTTCCTGTGAACTATGTGAATTTCAAGACCCATGTAGTGAATGCAAGTTTTTGGTTCATCTTGGACTTTATCTAAGAAATCGAGAGACTGTGCGTCGTCCCTTTCAAAGGTGTGACTTTGAAACAGACAATTTAAAAAGTTTCAGGAGTCACACAAGTCGAAACCACAGACATCACACACGTCAAACTTCAGAGTTTTCTGAACGTGAACCTCGTGCCTTAGACCTTGTCGGGGCAGAGACTTCACAAAGTGGTCTAACACAAGAATCATGTGAAAATGTTGGTATTTGCTAAAACATTGGATTTGTTTTGAATATTGTGTCATTCATTTCCTGAGCAACACTATCATCTATTTCAATATTGTGTTTTGTAAGGACCTCTTTTTTTTTTTTTAATTAAAGGTGGTGTTGTGTGTCCCAAAGCAGCAATTATTTACAGTAATAATTATTTTAATTTAGAATGAATGTCTTAATACTGAAATGTGATTCTTCTTTTGTGTTAAACAGATATGTGCAGAGTTCCACCGTGTCACCACCAAGGAGCTATTGGGGACTTTGAGATCAGCCTCAGATGAGTCCAGAAATGGAAAAACTCCATGACAAGCTTGATCACCTACAAATCAGACTGATCGTTTGAGATCAATTTAAATGTTTATTGGAATTTACATATCCGTGGTTCAGTCTGTGATTAACGCCACTGATGTAAAGATACAGTGTTGATACAGTGACATTGGCGTGCACTGAAGGAACACATCCCTGCAAGGTCTACCCCTGTTTCTTCGGGAGGAGTTTTTCAGGACATGCTTGGTGAGTACAATCCAGTCCAATCCAACTTTATTTATAAAACAACAACAGCTGATACAAAGTGCTGTACAACAGAGATAAATAAGATAATTAAAATATAAGAAATGACATCGCCTAGAAAGCAAACAATAAAATACTGTAGAAAGTATGAATAAAAACACAAATGGAAAAGTGGTCCAATAAAACTATAAAAAGATAAAAACCAATGTCTCATACTGGGTTGAAAGCCAAAGAGTAAAAATGTGTTTGAAAGTACAGTAGGAGGCTCAACATTTTTAGATTTGTGGGAAGGAATTGGTTCCTAATTTTCAGTTCTCTCTAAATTTGGCACCACCTTCATGTTTTTTATCAGGAAACTGATCCAGATGACAGACAAGAGGACTCAAGATTGGTATCCTCACTGTCCTTGAGGATGTTGGAAGAGGGCGTCGTCCTCACAGATCTCCCAGACCTCCCCACTGTGTCGGCCTTGCTGCTCGATGCCTTGAACAACAATTTCCCTAAAGAAAACAGGTTTGAAGTGATTGAGACCGTCTTTATGAAACTGGAGCCTCAAGACCAAGCTTTTACTGTGAGTCGGCTAAATGTGCCCCGCTAATGATACCGTGAGCGCTCGGTGACTCATGTGTGTCGTAAGAATGGATACTTGTGACCGAGTGACTGATACATTTGTTTTAGTATTTGTAAAAGTGTTTTGTAAATTTGTTTAGTAAAATGTTAATTTGTTTATACATACTGGTTTGCACTTCAGGCCACCATACCTTTTTAACTTTTTTGTTTTGTTATTATGGGGTGTTTTATTCAGTTGCCCATATTACAGTGTTAAATGTTATGCCTTTTAACTGTTGTGTTGTGAACCGCACAGGTGCTTTTACAGGTTTTGCCTTATTTGTATTTGACACGGCCACTTTAGATGTCAGCAGTCTTGCACAATGACATGTTTACAAAATGGTAAATATGTTTTGAATGTATTTGACCATAGGTCAGTAACACTTGAACTGTTACTTGTTACTTATTACTGTTGCTATTGTTATGGAGCTACTGGAGCTACTACTGGTTACTTTCAATAAAATATGAAGTAAACTTTAAACTTGTTTTGTATTCTTTAAAATGCAATTCTAAATGTTATTAACCTTAACTTGACATATTAAGTGAACAACCATAAACTACTTTTTTGAGTTTTGATGTTCTCTGTGGGGTTTGGTGTGGGAGTTTAATTACGTTCATTTTTTGTTTACGCTGTTTTTTTATCGCGTGTCCAGGTGACCACTGACCTGCTGACCAGAGGAGGTCAAGACATCGCGTTCTCGGACTACTCTCCTCTCTGGAAGTTGCACCGTCGCCTCGTCCACAACTCCTTCACGCTGTTCGGAGAAGGAAGCGGTCGCCTGCAGGACATCGGTACAGCCCCACCTGTCACCTGTTAGCCCCGCCCCCCCCATTATTTTTTTATTTTATCGTAAAATTGTCTGTATTGTGTCTCTGCAGTTCTGTCCTCCGTGGACAGTCTGTGCGCGGAACTGTTGTCCGGCGGGGGGCGTGGCTTCGACCCGTCTCCCGCGATCACCCGGGCCATCACCAACGTCGTGTGCACGCTGGTGTTCAGCGCCACCTATCGCCACGGCGACGCAGAGCTGCAGGAGGTGCTGCGGTACAACGACGGCATCGTGCAGACGATCGCCAGAGGAGGACTGGTCGACATTTACCCGTGGATGAAGGTACGACGACCGGACACAGCTTTTATTTTTTTTATTTTTTTTTATTTTTTTAAAGGTTGAGTTTTTTTTTTTTACAATTTTAAAAATTATTTTTTAAAAATAATAAAATGTTTTTTATAATAACATTATAAAAATGTTTTGTCTGTCCCTCAGGTTTTTCCTAACAAGTCTCTGAGTAAACTGAAGGACTGTATCAGTGTCAGAGATCGACTGCTGACTCGCAAACTGGACGAACACAAGGTAACACAAACACAGCCAAGGCCTTAAAGGGAGAGTTCAGGGTTTGTTGTCGTGTGGTGGATTGTAGCTGCTTAAAAAAACACACACAATAAAATCTACATCAGTTTAAGTTTTAAGAACGTGTTCACGTCTTTATCTCACTGTTAGACAGACTTTTCCAACAGGAAACTGGAGTTTTTCTAAACCACTCACTCTCCCACACCAAACCTCATAGAGAAAACCAATGATTTTAGCATCACAGCACACAGGAGTTGTTGATCCACTGCTGCCTCCTTCACTGAGTTCAAATGTGTTATTTTGTGATTTCGGCACTTGAAAACCTTCGTCCTGATTGACCTCAGTGACACAAAGTGACCACACGAGGCAGCAGCAGACCAGCAGCTCCTGTGTCCCCGTGAGCTAAAATCACTGGTTTTCTCTATGAGGTTTGGTGTGGGAGAGTGAGTGCTTTAAAAACTTCATGACATTTGACCTAAATCGATTAAATTAACTAACACACACACACACACTCATCCAGGCTACACTGAGTGACGGCGACCCCCGTGACCTTTTGGATGCCTTGCTAAAGGGTCAGACAAGCAGGTCGTCCGGCTCAGAGGACGAGCACATAACGGACGACCACGTCCTCATGACGGCGGCCGAGGCTTTTGGAGCTGGAGTGGAGACGACGTCCACCACGCTGCTGTGGATCCTGGCTTATCTGCTGCACCACCCGGAGGTAAGAACACATGCAGCAGCAGCAGCAGCATCATCATCATCATCATCATGAGAGGCTGAGTCATGATGACATGAAGAGGTTGATCCATGTTCTTCTGAAAACGCTCAGGTGCAGCGTCGAGTACAGAAGGAGCTGGATGAGAATGTTGGCGCCGAGCGGGCGGTGAATGTGACGGACCGCGGTCGGCTGCCATATCTTGACTGTGTCATCAACGAAGGGATGAGGATCCGACCGGTCAGTCCTGTCCTGATCCCCCACACGGCCATGACCCACAGCAGGTAAACCTGAGACCACCTGAGACCACCAAAAGTTCCTTGATCCTTTTTTCACCAACTGTTTTCACAGGCTCAGACTCAAAGGCACCACCTGGTGGCAGTAACTGTGCTGTCCAGCAGGGGGCCACTCTGTTTAAATGCAAACAAACAAGAAAATCACCTATGAATGTGATTATTCTAGCACTTTTAGGGCTTATTTGTGCTCAAGGGCGAAGCATTCTGTTTGTACGCTTCCAACAACTGATTTGTACAAATACAAACATAACGTGTGTGTGTGTGTGTGTATATACTGTATATATGTGTATATGTATATGTATGTATATATGTGTGTATATGTATGTATGTATATATGTGTATATATGTGTATATATATATGTGTGTGTGTGTGTGTGTATATATATGTGTGTGTGTGTATATATTTAAATGTTGCTAATTATGCTGCAAAAATTCCCCAAACATTAAAAAAAACACCAAGTTCTAAAAATATTTAAGTTGTACTCTTTTGAATGTCCACCAGGGGGCCATTTGTCACGTTATCCCCAAAAAAAGACATTTAATCAGAAAACATGTTACTAAAATGTAAATAACTAAATCATGTAAATGATTTGTAAATCTTGCTGCGAAAACCTCTCAAATAAAAAAAACACATAAGTTCCAAAAATAAATATTTTTGGTAACGTTCCAAAAAAGCTTGTCGTGACCATTTTTGCAAACATTACGACCAACAGTCAAGAAAAATATTACTGATGTTAGAAAAACGTGTTTTATTCGCTGCAGTATCGGCGGTCACTCTGTTCCCTGTGGGACCCGAGTGTTGGTCAACATGTGGTCGATTCATCACGACCCTCAACACTGGGACAAACCTGACCTTTTCAACCCAGGTTAAACAAACACAAATATCAACTTTACCAGCTTTAATGAAACAAACCACTCTAAACTCATCATTTCTCTCTTTTTTTCCCTGCTTTTACCAGATCGTTTCCTTGACGACCAGGGTCGACGAGTCACGCCCACCTGCTTTCTGCCCTTTGGGGCGGGGCCTCGGGTCTGCGTCGGTGAATCACTGGCCAGGCTGGAGCTCTTCCTCTTTTTGGCATCGCTGCTCCAGCGAATGAGCTTCAGTCAGCCAGACGGGGTTTCCCCGCCCAACCTGCAGGGGCGGCTGGGCGTGGTCCTGCAGCCGTTACCGTATCAGGTCGCTGTCGCACCGAGGCCGGGATGGGAGGGCGGGGCAAAGTAAAAACAAACCAAAACATTTTTTTGTTTGTCAAAATTTTGTGTACTAATAACATCCTGATTAAATTATGATTACATTAAAAATATACAAATAATAGCAAAGAAATTATAAACCTGCTTTTGTTTTATTTAATAAATGTTAGTTAAGCTAATGTTAGCTGCGTAAAAAGTATTAGCAATGGTAATATGATCTAACATTTCATAGCTTTTGAGAATATTGGACTCTTTTTTTGGTACATATTTTCTGTTTAACATAAAACCATCCAATAAACCAAGCCGATACAAAGAGGCGTGGCCTGTTTGTCCAAGATGGCAATACCGGATCACATGACATGGAGGATTTATTGCTGATTTTGAGTCTTTGAATTATTGCAAAAATCTGGCAAATATGGACATTAAGTAGTTCTAATGTGATCTAATGATTTAAAAGCTAATCTGGCTAATGATACTTATTATTCAATGTAAACATTTCACAAAGAGTTAATTGGCAATGCTAATATAAGCTAACATTTAATAGCTTTTGAGAATATTGGTGATTTTTATTTGTTCAAAATAAAACCACCCAAAGGGCCACACAGTGGTGTAGTGGTTAGCACTCTCGCCTTGTCTCTATCTGTGTGTGGCCCTGCGATGGTCTGGAGAACTGTCCAGGGTGTACCCCGCCTATCGCCCGATGTAGCTGAGATTGGCACCGCACCCCCCGCGACCCACTGGTGGAGGATAAAGCGGTAGATGATGATGATGATGAAAACCATCCAATAATCCGAGCCGATACAAAGACGTCTGGCCTTGTTCGCATTGACTCTCATCTTTGACTTCGTACGTAATTTCACGGTGCCAAAGAACATTTAACAAAATTGTCTACTTTTATTTTAAGTGACAAATTTTTATTGTAGGTGAACAAATTTGATTTTGGGACTTTGATTTATTGTAAAAATCTAGCAAAAAAATAGCCGTTAAGTGATTCTAATGTGGACTAACAGCATTAGCATGCTGTGCTAACTCATTTGAAAGCCTCAACGATGTAAAGTGAAAAAAAAAAAAACGATTTAAGTTTAATTAAACCAATCTTTTGTGTTTGGATTAATAATTATTGATGGATCGTCTGTCGTGTGCGTTTGGACAAATGGAGACGGACGTGATGGATTTGACAGTTTTATTCAGTTTATCTTCACACACTGTTAGAACAGGCTGGTTTAGTTAGGTCAAACACACACACACACACACACTTACTAGTAATTAGACAATACTAATAATTTGCATTATTATCATCAATATATGACGACAGGGTTTTTAAACGCCGATCTCTTCTCTGCTGCCTTCGACAACTCGGACAGAAACCTCATGCAGAAAAGGACAGAAGAGAAGAGATGAGGGACGGGGCGGGGCTAAAGTAGTTTCATCAAACACCACAGGGGGAGCCGTTTCCGATCTAAATGTCAATGAAAGAGACAAAATTCGGCCAAAGATTTTTTGGAGTCTAAAACCTTTACTGGGTTCAAGTTTCAGGTTTGACCAAGTTTTACGCTAATTGGAAATTTTGCAGTTTTTATGCTTTTACAGAAGCTAAAAAACTTCCAAACAACTCTTGAACTTTTACTTTGAAAGTGACCTGAGGACACATCCAAGCTTTTCAAACTAAAAGTAGTAACTTAAAGACAAATCCGGCCCCTGTACTTGAATCCAGTCAGCGTGAACCTCTGAGAGGACTATTTTTGTTCACCCAAATTAGACGAGGAAAAACTCAACAAAAAAAGACAAACCAGGTTTTCAAAAACTTCGCTCGGCCCTAACACCAGCCTCACATACGCCAAACCGTTTAAAGATTTCTGTCCCTAAATGTGTCACAGTGCCAAGTGAGCGTTGACGTCCCGAGTGTCTGGAACTTCAGTGGGAATCAAACCCTCAACCCCGTGAACGGCGTCCATTACACTAAATGGAGGGGAACAAATACCAGAACTTTCTTCTATGTTAAGCTTTGTAGCTTCAAATTTGAGATCGCAGGAGGTTCTGGTGAAATAACCAACCTTTTTATCCCTTCTCATGTCAGTGGTTGACAACATTTCCCATGATGCCTCTTTAGAACAGACAGTTACCTCCTGCCATTAGCCAAAATCTGAAGATAATTCCTACTAATGACTTAAATCTATGGTCGTTAGCACTCGCAGACGTCAACACTCCAGGAATTGCGAGATAATCTGGATAAAATCCTTGTAAACAAACCGCGTTTCCTTCACGAGGCTGATCGGACGGTTGCGAAAGCCTTTGGGAACCTGAGCTACGAAACACATCCCAGACGTTTCTCCAGTCATTCCGGTCGAAAGCTCACACCCACGCAGAGCGAGAACAGCTCTATCTAGCGCTAAGTAATAACAGTAGTCAAGTAGAAATGGCACTCTGTAACCATGGAGATATACAGTATAACCTTATTAGTTCAGGTCAACAAAGGAAAACACCATTAACCACAACATCAACCACAATATCGACGGCTCGGTGTCACCCTTGAGCATTCTCCAGGAGGTTCTCCAGGAGGTTCTCCAGGAGGTTCCTAAGCCTCTACAAACGTCTCAGTCCACAGGCGTAAACTTCGCCTCCCTTCATTGGAATTTTTGACCTCAGTCGCACACAAATCAGCGTCCCATCATTTCTTTTAGCTCCTCAAACTCCACGCCAGCTCAAGATCCCTGTGTTTGTGAATCTACCCACTATTCTTTTTTTTTTTAGTACGAATCCAATCTTGCAACAAAACATCCAGCTGTGAATCGGTCAGAGATTATCGGCCTTTGTCCAAACACAGCTCCGTCCATCGTCCTTCCACTAAGTCGTACCAATGGTCCTTTTCGTGACAAGTCAGTGTTGTGATGCAGCATGGACACAGGGTTTAAGAATCATTCGACGTCATTTCAATGGAGAAGTGATGACACGGGTGACCCAAAACAACCGCCAGGTCAGGTGACCGCTGCGCAGTTGCCGTGGTTACACGGGGACCTGAGAACATCACGTTTCTCCTAAATGATATTGCCTCAAGATGCCGTGTCTGAACTTTCTGAAGACCCATTCGGACTGGATTGCCCTGTGAGGGGAGGCGCTCTTTGCTAATTTAAGATATTGTTTTTTACTTCCTTCAAATTTCACACTGAAAAGGTTGAGTCATTTTTAACGTTATTATTTCCGCAGTTGTGTACCCCTCGCTGTCCTCCCCCTACTGGCAAAAATCCAGTCTGAATGAGATATTTGTCGGTACAGTCTAAGAACATCGCTGCACGTTCTTCTTCTCATGTCTCCTCCAACATCTGGTCTGGATCAGCACACGTTTGCCAAACGCTCTCACACACATTTACACAAAAATCTGCAAAAACAAGTGCACTTTGTGGGAGCGGGTTACAAAAAAAAAGAAAAATAGCAGAGTCACCGCTCGCCCTTTTGTTGAGAGTGACAACCGGGACAACAGTATGTTATGTCCTATACGAAGATTATTACACATGACAATCAAAAACTATTACAAACGTGTAACGTCGTGCCTTCATGTTGGAAATGACTCGCATCTAAAAACCAGACGTGTGCGCGGTTGTTGGGTTAAAAACCTCGCGGATCTCTTTGGCCTCATCGACGCGCAAACACAGAAATTTCCGCGATACAGCGACGACAGAAACCCAGAAATGCTGGAGTATACATGCCAGGCCTGTATGTGGCGCTGTAACACTACCACAACACTACACAAAAAGTGGTTTAGGTCTCCTAAAGAGGCGCTTCCAGGTGGATAAAACTGGTTCTCCAGCGCGCAGGTCCTTAGAGCTTTTTTTCCTTTGTGATCCAAAAGGTCGAAGAGAAGTTCCTCGTCGGTGAATCAGTTGACCAAAGAGTTGTACAATATTTTTGCCAAATCAAAACTTCTTTTTTGGAGTAGCGAGGTTTTCACCCAACAACGTTAACGCATCCGTCTTACCGGCTTATTTACACACAGGCTGCTCTCAGACACGCAGTGAAGTCCGGAGATTCTCGGGAGACTGTCGGGAAAAAGTCGCTCCAGACATTCTCTGGGAATTCTCCTGCAAACTCCACCGGTCAGTACTCCAGATAATGCCCTCCCCCCCCTCCCCCTCCACCCCTCCACCCCCCACGTGCTTCGGACACCCTCCTGTTGTGAGTAAACGACAAACTCCGGACAATGCACCAAATAAATGCGGAATCCGTGTCTGAAAACGGCTACAGACTCTTGCTGATGAAAAATATTGCTCATCACTAATTCACACTCTCAGTTGGTTATAAATACACCATCATGTACAATACAAATGTAACTAACACTCTGTCATTGACAAAATATACTCTACCTTTAAGTCTTTCTGGCACAAAATATCAACATTATTGACACGCCTATCAATCCGTCGGTGTACCAAACATTAATATGTTACAACAATGGACGGGAAAATAAACTGGATCGGGCGTTTGACCCTGACAGAGCTTCACTGGTTGGGTTTTTGAGTCGATTTTTTTTCTGGAGGGTTCTGGAGAGCCGTCTGTGAATCGAGAGTTGAGACGAGGACTGAAAGTGTTGTTGTGTTTCTCCGGCGATGACGTCTTTCTCGCATGTGACATCTTAACCAGAGAAAGAGACAAAGACGGGAGCGATGATGACACGTCTCTGTTGTGTTTGGTGCTTTGTTTCTCACTAACAGCAACCATTGTTTGCTCCCTATTGATACAAAAGACGGTGCCAACGCACAGGAAACCGACCCACCCCCCTCTACTGTGAACAACTTCCATGCAGGATCGAGTTGAGAAGCTGTCTCTCCAGTTTCCTGACAGACATCTTCGTCAACTCGTCTCTAAAGCTGAATGAATCACGCTTCCCTCCGTCAGTCTCGGTGATTCATCCTCCTACATCTGTCTCTTTATGTCCAAAACGGCCAGTTTGTCCCCGAGACGTTTCCAAAACCTCCGTCATCGAGCGAGGACGCTTCTGCAAAACCTGCAACTATTTTGAGTTGCTCTTTTCTCGCTAGCGACGGACAGACGTAAAACAGAAGACGCTAGAGCAAACGAGGCGTGCCGTGTTGACGCTGTAGAAGGCAGAGATGTGAATGATTGCGATGTTTACGACGTCAGTGGAACATGCAGATTACTGGGCCCGGACTGGGGAAACGACTGGAAGGAACTTTTCCAGTTCTAAATCTAAAACTAGATCCTCAACTTAAATGGCTTCTTTCATTGTTCCGTGTGCTTACGAGAAAAAGACTGAAAGAAACTCCACGGGGAACCTTTGAAAAGTTTGAATTCTGAACCCAATCGGTTACTAAATGGATTCACGGATGCATCACGACAAACAGTTTCAGCCCACTCTCTCTTCGCAGACTCGGCTCTCCAGAGTTTTACTCTGTTGGGATCTGCATTAGAGCGGGGTTCCTTTCCCTTTTCTTGACATTTCAAAAATTGATGACCACAGCTCAGTGGGTCGTAAACCTTTATCAAGCCCAGAGGGTTAGTAAACACCCCTCCCCCTCATCAAATCTCACCGTGCTGGACCCTGGAACCACAGCCAAGTAAAATTTCAGTGTTCAGATCAGATTTCTTCCATTGACGGATCCGATACCTGTGCTGTTCTGACGAACATTGACTAAACCTCATCAAAGTCTCTGTTACAAAACAAGTTTCTCTTCATCCCTTGTTTGGGTGCCAACTGGTTAGCTCCGCCCATGTCTGTCAATCACACCGTCTCCATGACAATGACGACTTCGCCACAGTCCTCCGATGTCGGAGTGGTGGTGGAGGTGGGGGTACACAGTGTCAGTTCTTCCCCTGCGGTTCTTTGACCTCTCGCGGGACAGTCCACGCTATCATGAAGATCAGTGCTTCCACCTCCTTTCTTATCCTTCTCCCCTCCTCCTCTCCTGCCCTCCTCCTCCCTTTTCTCCTCCTCCTCCTCCTCATCATCTTCCTTCTCTACCCGACATCGGCAAACTTCGATTCCAGAGTCACCCGTTAGTCGTCGATGTCTGTACTGGCTCTCATCGGCTCCCATGTCGTCTTCTTCATCATCGTCATTGTCCTCCTGCTCCTCCTCCCCGTCCTCCCATTCAGGAGGTCCTGGTTCAAAGATGTCCACACATGGGGAGAAGAGAGTCTGCTTTGGAGGGGACTGAGTGGCACGAGGTGATGGGGAGAGTGAGGACGCATGGCCAGATGAGGATCCACCCTTTTCAGATTGGTGCAGAGCAGTGAGGGGGTCCAGGAGTAAGGTAGAGGTGAGGGCAGGAGGGGAGGTGGGAAATGGAGGAGAGGGAAGGGAAGATGGTGAGGAGGGAGGTGACTGGGGAGGACCAAACAAGCATTCGGGCTCTATATTTATGGCGGGGCAGGAGGAGGGGGATGCAGATGTTAGGAAGGTGAGCACTGGGGTAGGAGCTGTTGGTGAACCTGATCTAGAACCAGCACCAGAGCTAAACCCACCTTGGGTATTTAATGGTAGTGGACCAACAATACCAGATGCTGGCAGCTGAGACAGGACTAACTCAGCAGGTACTGCATCCGGATCTAGACTTGACGCAAGAACAGCTACAGTCCCTGGTTGTTGGGGCAGGCGTAGAGATACCGAGATGAGACCAGACCCAGGGGGCAATTCTGGGTTTTTACAAAAAGCTAATGTGGAGGACATGGCTGCTGCATCTGTGGCTAGGCTGAGGTTTGAATGTACAGGAGTTGGAACAGGCTTAAATGCAGAATCTGGAACAAGGGTGGTCTTACTTTGTGAGTCTGACTCTGGGGAAATATTTAAAGGTACAGGTCCTGAAAACTGGGTATGGTTTGGCATTAACACGTCTGGGAGGGGTGTAAGGTTTAAGGAAACTGCTGCTGGGGACGGGGGAAGGTTAATAGGAACTGCATCTCCAGCTTGATTTGTAGGCACTGGTTCTGGAGTTTCAGTCAGGTTTGAGGGTGTTTTGAAAAAGTTTGTAGGGGTCAGAGCTTGGGGAGAGTTTGAAGGTATCGCCATTGTAGCTTGGGAAAGGTTGGAAGGTACAGGGGTTAAGGCTTGGGGAGGGGTTGAAGGTGCTGGGATTGGAACAAGGGCAGGATTTGGATCCAGGATAAGGGGAACGGCAAAGTCTGTAATCAGAGCCAAAGTTCTTTCAACATCTGGGGACGGTACTAAGGCTGGGCTACAAGGAACATTGGCTGCATTAAAAGATCCTGTTGGATTAAGGGTCTCCAGAGTTAAGTTGATTCCCGGTCTGTCAGAGGTGCTTTCTGTTGGAGTAGAAGGGCTTGATGTTGAAGTGGTTTTCAGGGACACTGTAGTTTCAAGGCCATCAGCTGGACCTTCAGTGGTTATGATTTGGATAGAGGGGAATGCTGCTTCAACAGCTCTTGGACTAGGGAGTGTGTTTGAGCTACAGGTGCTGGTTGTGGTGATACAGGGTGTCAGATCAAGGTGTCGCTTTACAGAAGGTGTGGTTCCAAGTGGAAGGGCAACCTCTGAACTGGGAGAAGGTGAAGGTGAAGGCTGTGGTGAGGCTGCCCTGGTAACAACAGCCACCGTAACAGTCTGGTTGGGAACCGATGGGTCCGTGGCAAGAGGTTCCTGAGCTCTGGCAGCTTTGACGTCATTTATGTCAACGACCACTGAGGCAACCATCCTCTCAGACGCACAACGCTCCTCACTTACTTCTAAGCGTGTGGCTGCAGCGGTGATAGTTTCCATGGTGACATCAAGAGTGAGGGGCGCAGCCTCACTGGGAGTGGAGGCGTGGCTTGTGTCTGTCTCATATGTGACCGGTGCGGATAGGGAGGAGCTACACGGAGAGGAGGGGCAGCAAGAGTCACAGGAACAACTGGAGCTGCAAGAAAGACGGCCATCATTCGATGATTGAAAACAAGAATGTCTAAAATATCACAAGAATATGTGAAAATCAGTGATTTTAGTCCACAGGGACACAGGAGCTGTTGATCCACTGCTGCCTCCATCAGTAAGTTCAAATGTGTTATTTTGTGACTTCGGTGTTTGAAAACCTTCGGTGACACCGGCAGCAGTAGACCAGCAGCTCCTGTGTCCTGTTGGAAAGTAGTGTAGTAGCATCTTTACCTGTTATCAGAGCTGAGGGAGGAGGGGCCATCACTGTGCGGGCAGTGCAGCAAAGGGCCGTGCTGAGTGAGCAGGTGGGGGTCCACGGTGCGAGGCGGCTGTGGGTAACGTGGGGCGGTGAAAACGGAGCTGTAGGGGGGAGGGGGGGTGGACGGCTGAGCCGCAACCTCCTCATAGGACGGCAACTTCAGAGATGCCAGGAAACCTGGGAAGAGAATTGGGGGGGGTGCGGGGGGTTAAAGCAAAGTCTTCCTTTATAAACTTCAGTGATCCACATGGGACGAGTACTGAGAACCAGTACTAAATTTGTACCAGTTGCTAATTGGTTAGAATTGAGGTATTGATCAGCATCTGGACAATTATTTATTCTAACTTTGATTGAGAACCACTGGGAATCTTGACAAAAGAATGTTAACAAATGTAGCTATGGTGTCAAAAAACAAGCTCTGACTTCATTGTCTTGATGCTGAGACAGACAGACAGACAGACAGACAGGTCTTACTGAGGTCCAGCATGGAGGAAGGGTAGGAGCTTGCGCCATGGTAGGCCAGCATGCTGATCTCCCTCTGTCTCTGCTGCTGCTGGTCTCTCAGTTTGGCTCGACGGTGTCTGTAGGCGCAGCAGCAGCTGAAAAGGATCAGGACGGTCCACAGCAGCCAGAACCCTGAACACAACAATACAGGAGTTTTTAACGCAAACAAACATCGGGCGGTTTGACCATCGGCTCACAAATCGGCTGAAACCAGATTCTGTGTTTGACTTTAACGGCTAATGTAGCAAGACGCAGATACATTAGCCGCTAAAGTCAAACAAATACTGACTTCTGCTGAAATAGCTGAAGTCAGGTGCTATAGCATGTGTCTACCTTAGCGGCTAGCAATGACAGTAGCTGCTGTAAGGTCTCCTCACAGAAAGAGCAGGAGAAAGAGCAAGTTTAGCTCGAGGATTAGCACCAGAGACGGCAGCACTTGTGTTTCAAAGTCTGTATTATTTTACTACTTATTTTTAGCGCAAATATATTAGCAAGGTGTCATCAGCTTTGTTTGTGGTTTAGTTTAGCTACGAGAATGTGTTCCTGACAAGTGAAGGTCATTAGAAACATTAAAAAACTGGGATGAGTAAAAGTTCAGCGATGGGTCAGTCACCATGGTAACAGGACAGTACGGCGACACTTACACCAGAGCTCGTAGTAGTAGGTGCAGCAGCCAGTCTCTCCACAGCAGTGTCCCGTCTCGCACAGGTATCCTCCGTTAGTGTTGGCCCCAGGGCAGTACCGTGGTCTCCCCAGCAGGGGCAGGCTGCCACCGGAGTGGTACTCCATTGCGCCCCTGCTCTGCCCGGACTTAGCCCTGCGCCACCGCTACCTGCTACCACCACAAGCTGCTAACTAGCTGTTAGCGACTAAATGAATTGATCCCCGGTCAGAGTCGAACTACATTTTTACGTTATTAGTTTTATTGCTGAATTTCACGTCTGGGTGAGATCGGGAGGGTTGGATTAGCGTTTAGCTGCTAACCTGGAGTAGCTTTGTGAAGCTCATCCACATTTTAGTCTGCTGTTAGCCTAGCATTTAAACTGTCCAGCTCATTACTCGCGTTAGTTAGCTAGCACCAAAATGACGAAATGAACTGCGTCAGTTTCACTGGAGGCAGAACTCGCAAACAAACGGCGTCAGTGCCGACGAGAGCGTGTGAGTGTGCGAGAAGTGCCGGAGTGGCTGGTGGAGCGGGACACGATGACGACCTGCAAGGAAAAAGACAATTGTTTATTGACGAACACACACACACACACACGCGTTACTACAGGCCTGTTTGATATTCAACACTGCACTGACTCAAACCACAACTCGACACAAAGCTCCTTCTCTGTGCGGGTGTCACACACACACACACACACACACACACACACCGATATTACTATGAAATAAACTCTTTGAACTCTTCACTTAATCCTGTACTTTCTTTGCCAAAAATGTCACCATTTTCAATGTCAGGTGTTCATAAAGCTCATATTACTCATTTATGAACAATAATTACTGCCGTTTTAATTAAATAATGTTATTTAATGAATATGTTTACGTCCTTTCCTCACTGTTTGAATTTTCAAGCAAGAAACTGAAGTAAATCGCTCACTCTCCCACACCAAAGCCCAAAGAGAAAATCAGTGATTTTAACATCCACTGCTGCCTCCATCACTAAGTTCAAATGTCTTATTTTGTCACTTTGGTGTTTGAAAACCATCATTCTGATTGACCTCAATGACACAAATTGACCACACGAGGCAGCAGTAGACCAGCAGCTCCTGTGTCCCCGCGAGCTAAAATCACTGATTTTCTCTATGGGCTTTGGTGTGGGAGAGTGAGCGGTTTACAAACTTCAGTTTCCTGTTGGAAAAGTCCGTCTCACAGTGAGATAAAGACGTGAACATACAGCGAATGTTGTGTCTCTGTTCAGTGAGAGCGAGCATCACTGTTGCAGGCTGCAGGGGGCGCTCATGGCACAAAAACCTACAAAACCTTGAACTATGCCTTTAATCCTAAATCTATGAGGACCACACACACACACACACACTGCTGCAGAGTTCAGTTCATGGTGGTGGTCTCTGTACAGAGTTTCCTACAAGGCCAAGTTCTGCCTGCATGCTGCAGTGCAACACACACACACACACACACACACACACACTGCATTGACTTCCATTCATTTAACCACAACCAGCTAATAACTAACACTAACCGTAACCTTAACCACTTAAAATACAAATCATTAGTCCTAAACTTTAACCAGTTCCTTCAGAAAAAAATGACGTTCTGCCTAATTAGAACCAGGTTTTGGTCTCCATGAGGACTAGACTGGTCCTGACAAGGTCAGTGTTTATGACAGCAAAAGAAGAGGTAACACATACAACACACACACGCACACACACACACACCTGCTCAGAAATGACACCATGGTAAACATAACGGTCAGTGAACGCAGCTCGCGCGCGCGCACGCGCGCACACAAATTTATAAATATTAAATACACGGAGGCCATGATTGTGTGTGTGTGTGTGACAATATAAGTGTACAATTTAAACACACACACTGATGACCTCACATCGTGTGTATGTGTGTGCGTGTGCGTGTGTGTAGCTCGGCGCCGTTAACGGACAAATCCCCCCGGTCCATGATAAACAACAACAGCCGTACCGCCTCCGTCACTCCGCGGGCCTGTGCGCCGCTCCTCCCGGTGTAAATGAGCGCCTGTGGGTCGGTGCTCGGTTCCGCCGCGGCCTCCGCTCTCTGTCTTCTCTCCGGTTCCCCTCTCCGCCTCCTCGCTCTCCCTCCTCGGTGCGACCCTCCGCCAGCCCCGCCGCCATCAGCACCAGGCAAGCGGCACGTCAAGCCCCCGCGGACGGAGACGACACACTTCCGGCCCTCGTCGCTAATCCTCGTTTCAAAATAAAAGCACCCGAATGTGGGGGGGGTGAAAAAACTATGATGAAAGCGTTTACTTTCACAGTGAACGCTCTTAAACGTGACGCTTTTAAAAGCTCAACTATTGTCACTGCATTATTCGTATTTACCTGTGACAAGTCCGTACATTAACATAACTTACAAATACTCGCCAAAGCTAATATTAAAACTCACTCTGTTCACATTAAAGCGCGATCAACAACTAGCTAGGAGTGCGCACTTACAACTGTCGTGCATTTCTGACGCGATGTCCTGGATGCACGGGTTTGTTTTTTACTAGATGGCAAAGTTAATGCAAACACGCGATTTCAACGCAAAGAATAGAAATGTGCGTTGTTTACGTCACAGTGTTTTCGAGCAAAAACAATTTGTTTTTTTCGTATTAACCTGTGACACGTCTGTACGTAAACACAACTTGCGACTACTCACCTGGCGCTAAAACTAATGCAAATGCTAACGCCGTTGGATGCAGGTTAGCTTTTTGCAATAGTAAATTTTTCATAATTTTTGCCAAATTCGCAACTGGAACGAGCTAACATCATTCCGACTTTCAACATATTCATGCCGTGTTCCATTTACATCAGGAGTCGGAACCTTGTGTGAAGTTACCTCGTTCCAGTTGAGAATCTGGGGCAAAAAACAAAACAAAAACTGCTAAAAAAAATGTACCTTGGGATTGCCTTTGTTAGCAATGCTAGTTGATGACAACGCTCGACATTTTATGCGCATAAAAACAACGTAGCAACATGTTTACAAATAAAAATGAAACTGCGGAACAAACATGACGGCAGCAGCGCTAAAAAAATGGTAGTGAAGTAGTGAAATTCCCCTGAAATTCCAAATTCCGACTTGAGTCGTTATTGAATAGCATTGCTAACAAAGTTAAATCGAGATACATTTTGCGTTCTATTTTGCACATAAAAACAACATAGCAACATGTTTCCAATTAAAAATCAAACATACACGACAGAAGCGCTATAAAAAAACGGTAAAAGTAGCCATGTTTTTTTATAGCCCCTGAGTTGCGACTACAACTGGAATAAACCATTTAAAATAAATAATTAATTCTTTCTTCTTTTTTTACCACATTTATAAACCAATATTTAATATCTGTGTTTCCTTGTGACGCAACAAAGATGATACTTTTATTTTGACTCCAACCGGAAGTGCCCCGCGTGCGTCTGTCCTCAGACTGGACGGACCCGCCATTACAGACAGATGAGCTGTCCACACACACACACACCTCTGTCCCCCGCTTTGTCCCTGGCTCGTGTCTCCACAACAGCGCTCGGCGACACTCACGCGCTCACTCATGCACGCGCTCACAGATGAACGCGTTAATAACAACAACGTAGAGAAGACATTTTATAATTTTTTCCAACATCAGTCGCAGCAGAAATGATGAAGATGATGATGATGATTCTGATGGCGGACGCACGCGCCTGTGATTGGTCAGATGTGACAGACTGAGAGCCAATCAGAGCGCGAGGCTGCCGCTCGTAGCAACAAGAGGAACTTTAGTTATTTATTTATTTATTTTATTTATTTATTTTATTTTAATCCAAACTAGAGTTTACAAACGTTTACTTAGCACAGACTAAACTTTTAAATACATAATAATAATAATAATAATAATAACATGATTATTTATCTATTTTCCAGTGTTTCACACATTAATGCACTCATAAATGTCTTTTACACATTTTTGTCTTTTAAAAAAATAATCGAACATACTGACAATATAATAAAATAAAAATTAACAAAATTAATAAAAAGTAAATTTCTTAATAATAACAAATTAAGAATTAAGAATTGTTATTATTATTCATAATAATAATAATAATAATAAAATAAAATCGTCATAATTTAACTGTTGTTTTTTTATTCCTCAGTTAAAATGTTAAAACTTTTTTTAAAAAAGTTGATTAATTACATTCTTTACTTATTTTACAACATGATTTGTTTTCAGTTGATTAAACAAGTTTAATTTTTTTATTGTAGTAAATGAGAATAAAATAAAATACAAAAATAAAAACATCTCATATAGAAACAATATGGTCACTTTAATATTAGTTAATTTTTTTTAAAAAGAAAATGACTTTAATTTAATGTTGGGCTGCAACAGTTCCATTATTAATCACTTATTCTGTTTAGTTTTTTGAAACCAGTTTATCTGATATTTTCTTTTGTTGTTTTTTCTGCTCCATAAAACAATGAAAACTGATTAATTAATCAAGAAAAGAAAATAATCCATAATAAAGAACTCCAGCTCCTTAGGTCTTAGTGCTGTGACGCCCTCTGGTGGTAAAAGAGTGTAAAGCTACATGAAGGATTCAAAGACCTGCAGGTGAGAGTTTTTTTAGTGAATTAACCCTTTAATCTTTAAAAAATCTGAATTATGAGAAACAAAAGTAAGAATTAATAAAGTAGTTTTCCAATGTGATTGAAAGTTTGACTCATTGTCACCAGTAGGAGGCAGAAGAGTCCAGCTGAGCAGAGGAGGAGGGGGAGGGGTTAATATGGTAATGACAGGGTTAACGCTCAAACGTTCATAAACTGAGGAATGTGTTGATCTCATAGTAAAGCGCCACTCAGGTTTGTGATGGCTCCACCCACCTGTGTGTGTGTGTGTGTGTGTGTAAAAAACAGATGTCAAACGCACAAATCACCTGACAGATCACCACCCCACCTCTTCCTCTTCCTGCGCAGGTCAGAGGTCGAGTGCTGAGGCGGAGCGTCTGCTCTCTGTCGCCTCGTTCACAAACGATCAATCAATCAATCAACCTGTTAATCAATAAGTGGTTTATTGTTGTTTTTAAATAAAGAAAATGTAAAAAAAAACATGATCATTTCCCACAGTGTGAAGGCATCATCATCATCATTATCAGTCCTGAGTGTGTGAGTGAACATCGCCCCCTGCAGGCCGCTCGTGTTGTGAGGCTTAAAAAGCGGCACTGCTCCTTTAAAACAGCACAAACTGTGACGTCATCAACACACAGTGATGTCATCGACACGCCCCCCGCCTCAGTGTGACATCATCGATGGCGATCTGTCCGTGTCGCCCATGCTTCCGCTCAACCTTCAACAACACCTGCACACACACACAGTTTTCAAAATAAAGTGTCCATTCTATGCTCGTCCACACTTAAAGACAATACCATGGTTTTCAAAATTAAAGTCTCACTTTCTGAAAATAAAATAAAAATACAAAATAAATGTCTTAGTTTCTGTTCATCCACACAAAAACACCTACCTGCAATTTTCAGAATAAATGTCTCAGTTTTACTTCATCCTCACTACAATAAAAGCCCAGTTTTCAAAATAAAAGTCTTACTTTCTCTTCATCCACACTACAATAAAAGCCCACAGTTTTCAAAATAAAAGCTTGTTTTTGTTGTCCATGCTAAAGCGCTTGTTGATTTAATTCACAAGTATTTTGAGTAAAAACCCGTCTGCGTTACGCAAAATAAAATTGAGTAAAAAAAATTAAAATAAAAAAGAATAAAAAAACAGCACATTTCTTTGTCGGAAGTGAAATCACTCGACGTTAACTGACACAAAATCTGTGTCTTTTCGCATTTTTTCATTAACATTGACTGTGTTTCTGTGTCTCACCCTGTCCAGCGAGTGTGTCGTCAAGGTAACCTGTGTGTGTCTCCAGCCGTGTCCACCTGTCCTGCTCCAGAGGGCGGGGCTGTACCTGTGACAGCCAATCAGAAGCAGCTGTTTCCATGTGGGTGATTCCAACGTCAGTCATTTAAAAAACAAAAACAAATAAAGTACCTTTGGTCCCGCCCCCTTTTGCGGACAAACAGCTGCAGCACGCCCACATGATGTCCTGTCAGCCAATGAGAGAAGGAGAAACACAGGTCGCCACGGCTCCAGGATCGGGCGACATGGGCGGCCAATCGGGCACCACGGAAGCTTCTCTGCCCCGCCTTCAGCTCTGGGACGGAGAGGAAACGCCCACCTGTAAAAAAACAAAAACATTAGATTAGTCAGTGATGTCACATCAACTTAAACATGTTTGTTTGTTTGTTTGTTTGTTTACCTGCAGGGTTTTCAGAAGTTTCCCAGTGAAGATCTCCCTCTCTGTCTGAGAGCCAATCACACGCTCCATGATCAAAGGTGCAGCGGAGCACGCCTGCCTCTACACACACACACACACACACACACACACAGTCACATGTTTGACAAACTTTCATCAAACAAACAAACAAACAAACAAACAAACAAACAAACCAGGATCGTCGCCGACGTCGTCCTCGCCCGTGTTTCCCAGCTCGATGTCAAACTCCCACACCTGGTTATTGTCAGGATGACGAGGAACTGTGACACACACGCACACACACACACACGCACGCACACACACTCTTATCAACTTTTTCATTAAAGTAGTTAAAGTGTGTGTGTGTGTGTGTGTGTGTGTCCTCACTGTGCACGTCTCCTCTCTGTTTCTGTGTCACGTCCTTGTTGATCCGGTTGTTTAATGTTGTTGTTACCATGGAGATGGTGGTGACGCGCAGTGTGGAGACAGCTGATTCCACTGTATTAGGCGTAGTAACAGGTGTTGCAGTAACAGGTGTAGTTGTCGTAGTAACAGGTGTAGTTGTATTAGTACCAGGTGTAGTTGTCGTAGTAACACAGGTGTAGTTGTCATAGTAACAGGTGTTGTAGTAACAGGTGTAGTTGTCATAGTAACAGGTGTAGTTGTCGTAGTAACAGGTGTTGTAGTAACAGGTGTAGTTGTCATAGTAACAGGTGTAGTTGTTGTAGTAACAGGTGTTGTAGTAACAGGTGTAGTTGTCGTAGTAATAGCTGTTGTAGTAACAGGTGGTTGGTAGTAACCGTGTAACAGGTGTTGTAGTTACAGGTGTAGTTGTTGTAGTTACAGGTGTAGCTGTTGTAGTAACAGGTGTAGTTGTCGTAGTAACAGGTATAGTTGTCGTAGTAACAGGTGTAGTTGTCGTAGTAACAGGTGTTGTAGTTACAGGTGTAGTTGTCGTAGTAACAGGTGTAGTTGTCGTAGTAACAGGTGTAGTTGTAGATATTTTGGCTGTGACTGGCAGAGTTGCTGCTGCTGTGGTAGTTGTCGTGGTGACTGGCTGAGGAGCAGTGGTGACGGGGCTGATGGGAGTTGTAGTTCTTGGTCTTTGTGGCTCCAGTGTGACTTTAGGAACAGCTGAGTGAAAACATGACATGACACAGTGAGCAGCTAACAGGCTAACATTAGCACGCCAGCAACTTGACATTAGCTTAGCATTTGAAGAAAGCACTTGAAGAAAGCCATAGCAACATAATGATTAGCATGCTAACGCAGTGCGTGCGTGCGTGTGTGTGTGTGTGTGTGTGTGTGTATAATAAGACTGTTCCTGTTCAAAGTTCTGTGTCACTGCAGCGAACCATGACTCAGCATTTTTACCTGAACACCTGCCGTCTCTGCACCTGCACTTTGGAGACGTCGGGTTCACAGAGCAGAACGGACGAGTGTCTCTATCTGGACACAAGAGACAGAGAGGACACATTAAAACACCGGTCACTGTGGACGACGCGTTGGCTTCACGCAGAAATGAACGAGATGTCCTCGAACGCACCGACGCAGACGTAACGTCCGTTAATGTACGTGAGTTTGAAACCATGGTGACATTTACACAGGAAGCTGCCAAACGTGTTCACACACTTCCTGTGACGAGAACACACCCCCCTGCCGCCGGACGCACACTCGTCAATGTCTGTGGAGACACAGAGAGAGAGAGAGAGAGAGAGGGAGAAGCATTCTCATTTTCAAAATAAACGTTCATCCACGTAAAACACAACCCATGCAATTCAAAATAAAAGTCCTAGTTTCTGGTCCTCCACAATATCCATCCACACTAACACAGAATCCCATGGTTTTCAAAAGAAAACACTCACTTCGTCCACACATACTTAACAGTTTTCAAAATAAGAGTCTCAGTTTGTCTTCATCCACACTAAAACACAAACCCATTCTTTTCAAAATAAAAGCCTTAGTTTATTTCGCCCACACTGAAACACACACACATTATTTTCAAAATAAAAGCCTTAGTTTCTTTCACCCACACTGAAACACACACCCACAGTTTTCACAGCAAAAGTTTCATTCGAGTCCATTACTTTAGCGTGGGCGGAGCCAAACTCACCGACACACGTGCGTTTGTCCGGTCCCAGCCGTAACCCTGGCGACGGGCAGGTGCAGCGGACCACACCCTTAGACACCTCACAGCCGTACTGACAGTTGGCATGGTAACAGGTCTGAGCGTCTGCATACACACACACACACGTAAGCGACGAGCAGAGACGACAGTGTGTGTGTGTGTGTGTGTGCGTGCGTGTGTGTGTGTGTGTGTGACACTCACTCCTGCAGCTGCCGTCCGCCTGCAGTGTGTATCCGTCCACACAGTAACACTTGTAGCTGCCCAGCGTGTTCATGCAGCGATGTTTACAGGGACGAGGCTTCAGACCACACTCGTTCAGATCTGACACGCACACGCACACACACACACACACACACACACACGCACACACACACACACACACACACACACACAGAGGGCAGGTGATCACATCTTCTCTGGTTTCACTCTTCTTGTCAACCTACAGGATTAACCTTTGACCCTCAACCTTGTTATGCATGACCAGCATTTTAAGTGTGTGTGTGTGTGTGAGTGCGCGTGTGTGTGTGTGTGAAGTCTTTGAAGTGAGATGTTGTTTTATAGTCAGGATCTGAGTCACATTGAAGCCTCTAATCAGCAGATGAATGTGTTTTTCAGTGGGTGTGGTTTGTGTCTAAGTTTGGAAACTGCGGTCTGTGGGTGTCAGTGTGTGTGTGTGTGTGTCGGGGGTCTTCAGGTAAAACACGCCTCACAGTTTAAACAAACATGACAAGAATGTGTCTCTCACTTTTTTTGGGGGGAACAAAATCAATTCTCTGTGAAACGAGCGAAAGCACACACACACACACACACACACACACACGGTTACCTTGGTTACAGGCCTTCCCACTGAATCCCGGGTGACATTTGCATCTGTCTGGTCGGACACACTCTCCATGTTTACAGCCCTGCTGACAGTGAGCTACCGCAGCACACACACACACACACACACACACACACACTTGATTGACCTCTGACCTCATGACCTCAGCTCTAACGTCCACAGTTTTCTTCTTTTCGATTCTTCGAACTTCGATTCCAAAATCCATTTTTAATCAGATTATCTGCACTGGGGTCATGTGATCACAGCGAACAGGTGAGCGTTAGCGCAGGAGCTAATAATAATGGTTTAACTTTCTGCTAACAGCTGTATGCTAACTTCCAACTGTTGCAAAATTTAGCAGTGTTCTGCTAAGCGCTAACAGCTAACAGTTGTTGTAACTGAATTTAGCAGTGTTCTGCTAAGCCCTAACAGCTAACTGTCGTTGTAACTGTATCTAGCAGTGTTCTGCTAAGCGCTAACTGTTGTTGTAACTGTATTTAGCAGTGTTCTGCTAAGCGCTAACAGCTAACTGTGGTTGTAACTTTATTTAGCAGTGTCCTACTAGGAGCTAACAGCTAACTGTTGTTGTAACCTTATTTGGCAGTGTTCTGCTAACAGCTAACTTCCAACTTTTGTAACTTTATTTAGCAGTGTTCTCAGCGCTAACAGCTAACTGTGGTTGTAACCTTATTTGGCAGTGTTCTGCTAACAGCTAACCTCCAACCTTTGTAACTTTATTTAGCAGTGTTCTACGAAGAGCTAACAGCTAACTGTGGTTGTAACTTTATTTAGCAATGTTATTTTGGGAGCTAACAGCTAACTGTGGTTGCAACTTTATTTAGCAGTGTTCTGCAAACAGCTAACTGTGGTTGTAACTTTATTTAGCAATGTTATTTTAGGAGCTAACAGCTAACTGTTGTTATAACTTTATTTAGCGAAGCTATGCTAAGAGCTAGCAGCTAACCTCCATCTTTTGTCGTGACAGTACTTTGTTTAACTTCATCAAACATCTTATATTTGTTCTTTATCAGCATCTGATTGAAGTTTCTTGTTGTTTCAAACAAACGTAAATGCGTTGACACGCGATCACGTGACTTCACAGTCGCAGTGCGGCGACAGCATGGCTGTCGTTTAACGCTAGCATTAAAACAGTTTCCGTGTGTTTTGTGTCCTCACGCTGACATCGTCCTCGCTCCGTGTGTCTCCAGCCCCAGCAACACTCCACGCTATTACCATAGCGACACAGACCGGCGGACAGGGACAGGGACGCCAGGTCGTCGTCCCATCTGCAACACGCACACACACACATAGAGTCACGTAAATATTTATATTTGTGTAAACACATTTCCTGTAAACAGAGCTGTCATGTGACACAGGATGTCACATGACAGTGTCAGAAGCAGCAGCAGTGTCAGCAGCAGCAGCAGTGTCAGCAGCAGCAGCAGTGTCAGCAGCAGCAGTGTCAGCAGCAGCAGTGTCAGCAGCAGCAGTGTCAGCAGCAGCAGCTGTCGGCTGAGTGTCGGCCGTGCGAGTTTGGACCGGCTGAAGTGCGTCTGCTCGCTCGTCTCATCTCCTGTTTCCTCCTGCCTGTCTCGACATGAACCACAGGATACTCGTCTTTTTTCCACTCCCCCTCCTCCCCCTCTCCTCCCCCTGTACATACTTTCTCTCCCTCCACTGCTGCCGTCTGTCCGTCAAACACTCACCACATGCTCGTCGCTCTTTCGCTCCTCGTTCCACTTACGTTTTTCAAAATAAATCTTTCAGAAATGAATTAAAACGCTTTTTCTCTGCTCTGATTTAAAACACGTCTATATGACGAGTTACTTTTTGACTTCATACAGTATGTGATCATCTCTCCCACACCAAAGCCCATAGAGAAAATAAGTGATTTTACCTCACAGGGACACAGGAGCTGCTGGTCCACTGCTGCCTCGTGTGGTCACTTTGTGTCACTCGCATAAATCGGAACAGAGCATTTTTAATGCTGAAGTGATGGAGGCAGCAGTGGATCAACAACTCCTGTGTGTGTGATGTTAAAATCACGGATGTTCTCTATGGGCTTTGGTGTGGGAGAGTGAGTGGTTTACAAACTTCACTTTCCTGTCTAACACTGAGATAAATATGTGAACGTGTTCTTCAAACATCATGGACTATAGAGATTTTATGAGGCGAGTGTTTAGTAAAGTGGATAAAATCTGTTTTTTTTCCTGACGTCTCAGGAATGCAAAAAAATCCCTGCAGTGTCCCTTTAATACGCCGGGAATATTAATACAAGGTGTTTGTGTTAATGTCTTTGTATAATAAAATAATGAAATGAAACTTCTATACGTCTGGAAACACAAATGAAGAAAAGTGAGAATTCAACGGAACTAACCAAAGTAAATAAGTGACTAAAGACAGTAGAAGATTAACATGCAGTAACTTATAAAGAAAAGCTGTCGTTTCTCTGTAAAATAACCAAATATCACAGTGTTCTTTGTGTTAGTTTGTTTCGTTTTCTTATCGAATCCAAGAAATGTGGACATTATAAGGACATTAATGTCTACATTTATGTCTTAAAGGGACTTTTGTGGATTTACTGACAGAGTCGATGCAGTAAAAGCCTGAAAACCTCATTATCTCTGAGTTTCCTGTTAAAAAGAATGAATTTATTTGTCATAATTGACCGTATGTAAAAAAGGACGTTTTTTTTCCTCAGTTATTAATAATAAAATCAAGTTTTTATTACAAAATAACTCCCCTTTTATTATTATTATCATTATTATTATTGTTATTATTATTATTACCATTGTTGTTGTTATAATAATACTATTGTGTTGTTCTCACCTGTCGTGCTGCAGCAGCTCAGCTCGGCTCCACGTGCAGGACCAGGACCAGGACAGGAGAAGCAGGCTGATCCGGGTCAACAGCAGCACCATGTTCAGAACCAGTCTGGAACCGGAACCGTCATGATGAAGACACACACACACACACACACACAGTGGGGTCTCGCACTGGCACGCGCTCCTCCTTCTTTAAGTTAAATCCCTGGAGGAGACCGCGGTTCGGTTCATGTCGCGCGGAACCGTCTGAGTCTGACGGTAACACACGCGCGAGGACACGAAGTGAAGTGGAAATGAAAAAAAATCTGTTAAATTAAGTGAGGAGGAGAAGGGGGCGGAGCCTCTCTCTCTCTCTCACACACACACACACGCACTGTTGAGACATGACTGAGACTGATTGTGTCTCCATGTTGACAGTAAACACAGAAATTAACCTTAAAAGACAAAGAACAAGCAGACAAAAGTCTCAGCTTTAGTCAGTTTAACTTTAAAGAACACGTTCACGTCTTTATCTCACTGTTAGACGGACTTTTCCAACAGGAAACCGAAGTTTTTAAACCACTTACTCTCCCACACCGAACCCCATAAAGAAAATCAGTGATTTTAACACACGGGGACACAGAAGCTGCTGGTCTACTGCTGCCCCTTGTGGTCACTTTGTGTCACTGGGCTAAATCTGAACAAAGGTTTTCAAACGCCGAATTGACAAAAGAAGACATTTGAACTCAGTGATGGAGGCAGCAGTGGATCAACAACTCCTGTGTGCTGTGACGTTAAAATCACTGCTTTTCTCTATGGGCTTTGGTGTGGGAGAGTGAGTGGTTTACAAACTTCAGTTTCCTGTTGGAAAAGTCTGTCTCACAGTGAGATAAAGACGTGAAACGTGTTCTGAAGACATCGTAGACTGAAACTGACATAGATTTTATACGATGATTCTTATAAAATCTGTTTTTCAAAACCACACCAAACCCCATAGAGAAAATCAGTGATTTTAACATCACTGCACACAGGAGTGGTCATATAATGCAAGAACCTGTGGAATCAGGGATCAAGTGGAGAATCATCAATCACCACAAGAGGGCAGTGGAGACAGCAGACTCTCTCTCTCTCTCCCTCTCTCCATCAGATTGTCCACAGTCTGTCTGTCTCTCTGTCTTTACTTCAGCATCATCATGAAGAAACATCAGAGGTTGTGTTTTCTTCTCTGGGTGAGTAATCAATTAATCAATCAATCAATCATCTGCTTTGATTATCATACAAATGATGAAAAAAACAATTTTCTTTAACGTCAACGATTGTTTTGACTTTAGTTTTAGACGTGGATTGTTTGAACGATTTTTTTAACTGATCATTTTTATTGTTCACGTTTGAAATTCTGGCAAATGAACGATTTCTTTATTGTCTTTAACGCACCTGCCTGTTCTATGTCGTCTGTTGTTGTGTTCTGAGGTATTTTATCTGATTTCATGGATCATTTCTAACCCTGTTCAGTATTTGTCACTCGTCCTCTGGTGTTTTCTGAAGTGTGTGGACTTGGAATCATCATTTCCTCAGTGTTTGGTTGATTTTTGCTCCTCTTGTGTCTTTGTTGAGCAGACGAGTGTTTGCTGCGTCGCTCCGACGCGTTGTTGGCACGACTTGGACAACAGCGAGTACGACTGTTGGCCTCTCGACAAACCCAACGACCAGAACATGATCGACTGTGGAGGTGAGACTCTATCTGTCACTGGTGGCGCAATTTGATTAAATTCCTGCAAAGCTAAATATTTGTACTCATTTGTGACTCAGTAACATTTCCCTTATTCTGTTTCAGCGGATTATTTTTAATTTCCTAACCTCACATTTTTCCCCTGTCATCTGATTCTGAATGGATTTGTGTGTGTTTTTTTTACCCGAGCGCCTCAAAGACATAAATCTGTCTGTGAAAAATTTGAAAATGTGCAGCAGAAAATTGTGCAATGGATCCAAACAGTCACAGGGACAAAAAGTGAAAGACACACAACAAACGAGAAAAATCTATAAAAACTGAAGAACAGGAGCAAAGAAAACATCATTTATAATAATAACAAAATACAGAAATACCAGAGCTTTTAAAAATAACACACATTATTTGAAAATGTAAATATTGTAGCACTGTGAACAGTAAGTCTATGTTCCCACTTTGTGTCACTGAGGTCAATCTGAACGAAGGATTTCAAACGCCGAATTTGACAAAATAAGACATTTGAACTTAGTGATGGAGGCAGCGGTGGATCAGCAACTCCTGTGTGCTGGGATGTTAAAATCACTGATTTTCTCTATGGGGTTTGGTGTCCTGTCTACACACTGTTTTCTAATAAATCACATGATGACCAGATGTCTGTTTGGTCCCTCAGGTCTGGAAATGGCCTGGGTGGTGCGTCCACCTGAGACAGTGAAGAGCGGCGAGGTGTTCGGTGTCACGTACTCGGTCACCGCGCGGGACTCTTTCTACGACTGGGCGGTCAAAAACCACATCTTCACACACAGGTTAACAACGACTGGGTTTTTAGACTGGAACTGGCTCCAAACCGGGTTCTGACCCCGGTCTGCTGTGTTTACACGTGCAGTTCCATCGCGAGTGCGGAAGCAGCTCGGAGGTTCTGCGAACACAGCGACTGTCCGGCCAACTGGAAAGACGCAGACGGAGAGAACTGCTGCATCCATCACGCCAACATCCACTCCTGTCCGCTGGGATACATGGTACGCACACACCGACAGGAAGTCCCGCGGCAGTTTCACGGCTATTTCATGTCATGTGGCATCGATAGATGTTTGATTTACGTACGCTCACTTGCAGACAACGGAGAGCATCTGCGGTCCCTGGATTCCGGACGACGGAAAAATCTTCACGCACACCATCTCCACGTCTGGCAAAATGACACAGACCAACTGGTCAGCGAAGGTAAAGTCCGCTCAATCCGTGCATCTCAAAAACACTCCTGATTTATAGAGAACACGATTCAGAACTGGTTACCAAAAAATGAATGATCTTTTCCAAAATAATTTGAAGAGCAGGACATTCATTTATACCTTTGTATGCAGATGACACACGTCTTCCTATAACGTAACAACCAGTAGAATAATCGGTCATCAGTCTTGGTGGCACTCCAGATAACTCCTCACTTTAGCTCCAACAAGCCAGCTTTGGTAGTGACCGTCAAATTCCTGATTTAGTAAATCCAGATCCTCTAAACCCCTTGCTCTTCTTGCAGGTGGTTTTGATCCATCCAGGTCTAACCTCACTCATCGCTCACATACGAGTCGGTGAGATGCAGGTGGCTCTGGAGGCCAAGAGCAACGTACTTCCTGCTGTGGGTGGGTTGCATCTCTGAGGGTTTCCTCGACTAAATTGACCTTTTTTTGCAATTTAAAACAGTAGCTACTTAATGTTCTTTACTCCTCAAAGTTTGTGGAGACAGCGTCTGTGAGGAGGCGGAGCTTTGTTCCATTTGCCCGGCTGACTGTGGCCAATGCCCAATGGCTCCGACCACCAAGTTGTCCATTGGCCTCCCGCTCAGCTCCCTCTGCCTTTGCTTCATACTGACCGCTGTGGTGAGTAGCGACGTAACGCACTTCACATGTAACACCAGCGACAAACACCCAACAACAGTCGATGGATATCAACAGCAGAATTTGTCCCCTGCAGTGGCTGAGGTACCAGAAACAGAAACTGCTGTGGGACGAGAGCTGGATCATCGACTTCTGGACAATAAAACAAGGTACGGAGAAAGATCCGGAGCCAACCAGTTCAAGCTGCTTGAACTTTCATGATCAGGTCAGTTCTGGTTCAGACGGATTTAGAACTCAAAAGATGTGAAACAGCTTGGTCCAAACTGGTCCCAAATAGGTCTGGAATGTAACACAACTCACCTACACCAGGTCTTGAACTTGTCATCCTCTGTAGCAGCAGTGACGTTAGCCTATCTCTCTCTCTCTCTCTTTTCTACAGACCATGAGGCTCGTTTGACCACGGGCAGTATCATGAGTGTACCGATGGCGCACAGTGACAGTAATACCAGCTGTATGACTGCTCTCAGTTCGTGTGTGGGACAACCGGGGAACCGGAAAACACTGTTCACCTGCACCGGGATTTAGTACGCTACCTGTTTATCCGTCTGTCTGTTCATGCTCTGAGGATATAGTTTGGAGATATGAACCACATTTTCTTCTGCAGTGACGGCAGAACGGTGGCCATAAAGAAGATTCAAACAAAGACATTCTCTCTGTCCAGAACCATCAGACAGGAAGTCAAACAAATCCGGTAACACGCTCACACAAGCAGACACACTCGCCGTCCTTCCTCTATCAGTACGACACTGTCTCACTGTCTTTCCCTTTGTTCAGGGAACTCGATCACCCAAACCTTTGTAAGTTCATTGGAGGATGTGTTGAGGTTCCAAACATCGCCATAGTGACCGAGTACTGTCCGAAAGGAAGCCTTAACGACATTCTCCTGAACGAGGAAATCCCTCTCAACTGGGGCTTCCGGTAAGTTTCCGAACAACTCAACGTCTGACCTAAGAGACGATTGTGAACTAAGTAGACATGAATTTACATAAGTAATCACAGTTACGTTGATTCCGACTGTGATCGTCTGCCAGGTTTTCCTTCGCCACAGACGTCGCCAGAGGGATGTCGTACCTTCACCAACACAGGATCTGCCACGGTCGACTCAAGTCCATGAACTGTGTCGTAGACGACCGCTGGGTTTGTAAAATAACAGGTAGCGTAAAACGTAAAAATGGGCGTAAGGCTAATTGGCTAACCTCAAAACTTCTCTCTGAAACATAAAACAGGCTAAAAACCTGACTTTGATTGATGTGTGGTGTGTTCCGTCAGATTTCGGACTGAGGACGTATCGCAGGAATGACGGGGCGGAGCCTCTCTCCACCTATCACCAGAGACTCATGGAGGTGTACATGCCACCCGAGTTTCAAAACACAAACATGGAGCCAACACTGGCTGGAGACGTGTTTAGGTAACTTGTGAGGACCACGGACCTTCTCAGACCTTCACCATGACCAACCAAAATCTAACCTTTACACAAAACTAAACTGTTAAATATGAATTTCCTTACCTGAACAGGTCTATGTCCCCACAGTGTTGCTCACACGGACATGGACGTAAATATGGACAAATTTAACTTCTTTGTGTTTCTTCAGTTATTCCATCATCCTCTTGGAGATCGCGACTCGCAACGACCCTGTCCCTGTAAGTGACGTTCTGGTTTCTTGGTCAAATGTAGCACTTAATGAAAGCAGTGCTTTCTTTTTCTTTTTTTTTGTTAAAGAAAGTAATAAACCTTTTCCAGGCAGAAGAGTCTAACCTGGAGTCCACCTGGTGTCCTCCTCTACCTGAGCTGATCTCCAGCAAATCCGACAACAACTGTCCATGTCCTGCTGACTATGTAGAGGTGGGTGGTTTTATTTTTGTTTTTCAAGCATTTAATTTAATTTAATTTAATTTAATTTAATTTAATTTAATTTAATTTAATTTAATTTAATTTAATTTGACGGATTTGGTCGTAAAACTAATCACGATAAGCTATAAGAGTCACACAATTTGAATTTCAATTTAAAATTTGATATACTTTGGTGGAAGAATTAGTCGTTTTCAAATCAAAATCCAATTTATTTTTGGCCTAAATTAGCAATTGTTGTTTGATACACATTCTCACCTATCGCCGTCTTTTGTCTCCCGCGTGTCCACAGCTGATCCGACGATGCCGCTCTCATAACCCTGTCCAGCGACCCACGTTTGACCAAATCAAGAAGTTTGTCCAACGCGTCAACCCCGTCAAAGTCAGCCCGGTGGACATGATGATGAACCTGGTAAAAAAAGACATCACGTTATCTCTACTCTGGCCTCTGTCGTACGCTTCATCTTTGCCCTGCATCACGTGATATATTACATAAATTCTGTCTTTTATCTATTACGGACTCTCGTTATGAATGTATTTTATCGTACAACTCGCTCCTTTTCAGATGGAGAAGTACAGTAAACATCTGGAGGTGTTGGTGGCCGAGCGAACTCAAGATCTGATGCTTGAGAAACAGAAAACCGACCGGCTGCTCTACAGTACGACACACGTTTCTGTACCTTTAAACAGTTTAGATACTGCCCCTGGGTTTGAGTTGAACAGATTACAAAAAAAGATCTGTTTCAATTGGATAGCAAAATACTGAATTTGTTCAGCAAGGATTCGCCTCTATGCAGACGATGCACTTATTTATCTATTTTTCTTTTCACCCTTTTTTTAAAAGGTTCTATTAAAAATGTGTTCCTGTGTTGCAGGTATGCTTCCTAAGCAGGTAGCTGATGATCTACGTCAGGGTAAACCACTGCAGGCTCAGAGTTACGTCAGCGCTACTGTCTTCTTCAGGTAAATACCTCCTGATTTTTAAGACATTTGAAAATAAAATTTGTGTTTTTGTCTCATTGTTCATGTGTCAACACCTCAGATTTATTTGGAGGGCCCCTTATATTGAGAACAAACTATTGTGTCTTTATATAACTGATATACTATCTCTAATACTCGTTTCTGGTACCGGTACATTTACCGGTACGGGCGCTTCATCTGTGTGCAGTGACATTGTGGGCTTCACGCAGCTCTCCTGCAGCAGCACTCCGTACCAGGTCGTGGATTTCCTCAACAAACTCTACACGACATTTGATGACATCATCGACAACTACGACGTCTACAAGGTGGAAACCATCGGAGACGCGTGTGAGTTTGCGCAGATATGTGACACAAGCCTGTTGGGTTTGCGATGAGTCTCCACGGGTCGGACTGCGACAAACAACTTAAAGCGGTGTTCAGGGGTTGGGTTTGAGTCCCCATTGCTCATTATCAATTGGACACTCTATATTGACCCCAGCCACAAGGGGCCACACCCAGTGTGTACTTCTATGGGAGGGTTGCATCAGGAAGGGCATCCGGTGTAAAAATCTCTGACCCCACGAGGTAGAGGCCGAAAACTCAGGAACAGGAACAGGCTAGCACAAACTTGGATGGATTGGTGGCTTGGACTTGGGTTTAGGTCTTGCGACTGAGGTTCTACTGCAGGTTCTACTCCTTTATCTTTAGCTGGACCCTCTTATATTTTGAACAATAACCCTAATTCTACCCTGGATTTCCCCAAAATGAGGTCCGGGTTTCTCACTGTTTTGTGTGTTTGTGTAGACATGGTGGTGTCGGGCGTGCCGCAGGAGAACGGTATCCTGCACGCCTCGGAGATCGCCAGCATGGCTCTGGACCTGGTGGGCGTCTGTCGCACCTTCAGGATCCCTCACAAGCCCAGCATGCAGCTGCAGATACGAGCCGGGATTCACTCCGGTACAGACACACGTCATTAGAGAGGGAAAAAAACCTGAATATCTAATCAATTCATTGATGACCGTTTCCTGCTCTCCAGGTCCACTGGTCGCCGGGGTTGTTGGTACGAAGATGCCTCGTTACTGTCTCTTTGGAGACACGGTCAACACGGCGTCCAGGATGGAGTCCACCAGCCTCGGTAACATGTTTATGTCATGTTCCCTTATGTTTTCCCAGCACAATAAAGCCTAGCTTTGGGTTTTAGGTTTGAGTTAAACAGATTACAGAAACCATCAATTTCAGTGTATTTATTCAATAAAGATTCACCTCTACGCAGACGATACAGTTATTTATCTAAACTGCGAGTCGAGCCGTGCGGAGTCATGCCAGAACTGTATAGCGGAAAAGCGCTATAAATATACAGTAACCGCTACAAAGCTAATGCTAATGTCTCAGGTAACAAAGTCGTTCAAACGCTAACTCAGAGTCTTTGCAGCTCTGAAGATCCAGTGCAGCTCCAGTGTGTTTTACCTGCTGGAGGAGATCGGAGGCTACGTGCTGGAGTGTAGAGGAACACTGCAGGTCAAGGTGAGACTACACACACACACACACACACACCACGGTTCAGTTCTGTCAGACCTGCCCTGAAACACCGGCTGCCACCACCAGGGTAAAGGCGACATGATCACTCACTGGCTGGTGGGGAAGCAGACGTCGCTGGTCTCCAGGGACACCAAGACCACCAAACACATCACCATGGAGACAGAGACAGCGATGAAAGAGAAAGAGAGGGAGCTGTACGCGCCCATACCCGGGTTCCTGAACAACGACGACCTGCTCCTGGATCAGTCCTGAGTCCTGTAGTCTTTTTTTTGTTCACAGTTTCACAGTCCGGAAAACAAGTTACATTTGTAACGTGATACATGTTGTTATTTATATGTATTTGTGTGTTCAGATTGTTTTAACCCTTTAAACCGGAAGGTGTGGTTACTGTGTCTGGACCAGACCTGAGACACTTCAAAAAAACAAAAAAACAGATTTTTAGCCACTTAACAAAAGACTTGCATTTTAAAATGTACGTCAGCTTAAGTCTACAATATCTCAAGAACGCGTTCACGTCTTTATCTCACTGTGAGACAGACTTTTCCAACAGGAAACTGAAGTTTGTAAACCACAGAGAAAATCAGTGATTTTAGCTCACAGGGACACAGGAGCCTCGTGTGGTCACTTTGTGTCACTGACGTCAATCTGAACAAAGGATTTCAAACACAGAATTTTACAAAATAAGACATTTGACCGTAGTGATGGAGGCAGCAGTGGATCGTTAAATCACTGGTTGTCTCTATGGGGTTTGGTGTGGGAGAGTGAGTGGTTTACAAAGTACAATATTTGGCTAAAGTGTTTTGGCTGACAACAAAAACCCATAAACTATCCCTTTAATGCACTAAATAAGATTCCTGCAGCTCTAATTTTCATTGTGACTGAAGTCAATATCACGTAAATGTAGTTTTGTTTTGTGAAGCACGTTGTGTGATTAAAACAATACTACCCGCTACAGGTGAACGCTTAAATGTTTTTATATATCATTTCTATCATCATAACACTGGGAATATCCTTTTTTAAGCGTCATAATTTAACATTTATGACCATTTTTTTGGTCTATTTGATCTTTGAAAATCTCACTGAGAAAACAAACCTCGGAGCAAAAACACAGAACGAGATGAATGGAGAGGAGCAGATGATAACATGGTTTTTAATTACACATGCGAGTGCATATGTGCGTGTGTGTGTGTGTGTGTGCGTGCGTGTTTTGCTTAATAGAATGAGTACTCACCTCAAGAGCCTCTTCTCTCTCCCATTCAAGCTCGGGTTCGCTCGCCCCCTCTTATCACTCTGCAGGGAGAATTTACATTTGTGAGGACGCGCACATCAAACGCAGCGTTACAAAACAGACGTGTGTGTGTGTGTGTCACAGCTTTTAGTTACTGAATACATTACGCACACTGATAATGAGCAGATGTGTCTGTAAGCAACCCTCTGCTCTGTTTTCCTTCTTGTTTAGATTCAGTGGATACGTTTCATGTCACCGTTTTACGACAAGATACAAATTCCCAAAAAACATGTGTGTGTGTTAACTGTGTGTGTTGCGGCGCCCACCTCATGTCGTGAGTGTGTGTGTGTACACTTTGTGAAAGCTCGGGAGTTTTGGAATTGTGACGTCTTCAAAAACGTCTGAATGTCCACATTTCAGTCCACCAGTTATTCAAGACACAAGCTGCGGTTAGCTGCTTTATTAGCTAAAACTACAACTATAAAATACATCTGTAGCTGATATATTAGCTAAAAACTATAACCACTATAAATTTAAAAGGGAATAAATACACCTTTAGCTAGCAGTTAGCTGATATATTAGCTAAAAGCGACAGATAAAATTGTAATAATCCACATAATCATGTAACTAATGTTTCTTATAAAAAACAAGTAAATCACGTGTTTCCTAAACTTTTCTTATTTGGGAACGCATTTTTGTAAAAGTCGGCAAACTAGCACGTAACAAGTATCATTCTTTTAAAATGTGTAAATCAGACTTGTAAGAGATATATGTTTTAAAAATAATCAACTTTATTTCACACATTTTATTTAAACATAAACATGTCAGTCTTGAAGGAAAAGATAGAAAAAACAAATATGTCCTGTCCCCTTCTGTGGATCCTGTCTCTGTGAGAACGACTTGTTTAAAGGAAGAGCAGCTCCCTCTAGTGGCTAAAGCAAGCACAACACCACTATAACTGCTGCCTGGTGTTGGTCCTCATGTCCCTGAAGCCTTTTGACAAAAACTGTCCCCATAACTCCCTCAGCTATTTGGAGTTGTGTCCTGAGACGTTATTGTGTCCTTCCTCGTCCACAGAAGCTTTTTTACTGGAACTCATTCATTTTTAGTGTCCGCCTGAGTCTGGTCTCCACATGTCTCTGCAGAACTAGTCTCTCAGTCTTTCAGGTTTAAAAGGTTCATCAGTGTGAGACCAAAGCAGAACAATGGACAGAGAAAGTATGTGGGGGGGAGGGGGTGACATTTAAAAAATACGGGGAAGTCTAGATTCCTCCGCTGTTTCTGGATTTTTTTATTCAACCTGTCCCTGCGGTCCAGTCCTGTCAGTCCTGCCGGAGGACGCCTGTCCTCTTCTCCAGCAGCCACTGGGCTGCAATCCTGCTGGCGTAGATTACGTAAGACCAGGACAAGACCACGATCGCCAGGAGGACCTGAGACAAGGAGAGGACAGAGAAAAATATATTATTTCAGTCCAAGACACAAGAAAACAAACACACACAGTAGCAGTGGTGGGTTAGCTAATATAGTAGCTAAACTACAACTACAACCATTATATACTTAAAAGAGAGTAAATACACCTGCCTGTAGCTAAAACTACAACTATAAAACACTATAAACTGAAAGGGAGTAAATACACCTGCAGCTAGCAGTTAGCTGATATGTTAGCTAAAAACTACAACCATTATATATTTAAAAGAGAGTAAATACACCTGTAGCTAAAACTACAACTATAAAACACTATAAACTGAAAGGGAGTAAATACACCTGCAGCTAGCTGATATATTTACGTCAGTGACAGGCAGAACTATAATAGTTACCATGGTAACTGGATGTCACATTAAGCAGCAGGTTTGAATGCTAGTATAGAGGCTAACTGGTGCTAGCTACCAGCTTACGACCGCTTTAACAGGTAAAAACTCAAACCAATCGGCTCGAGGATAACTGGTGTTAGCTAACTGTTAGCGGACCAATGATAACGACGCGGGGTTTAAAAAAAAAAGAAAGAAAGTACCACAGAGTAGATTCTGTCCAAAGTTCTTCTGCTCACGGTCTCCATCTTGTTTGTTTACACCGCTGCTGCTTCGTTACCGCTTCTTCTTCTTCGTGGTTTCAAAGACTGCCGCCAAAGACTGCGGCAGTCAAAGCCGTCAAAGACTACTACTGCTACTGCTGCTGCTGCTGCTGCTGCTGCTGCTGCTGCTGGTCGCCGTCTGCTGCCGTCTTTTTCGGGGTGTTGATAGCGGAATTTACGATTCCTTGAATACAGTGTATTTAGATCGTGTACTGTTTATAAACACTCTGTTTGAGACGTGACGTAACATAGACAATTTAACTGTGACTTTCAGGTGACTGTTCTCCCTCCCGGTCGTTAGGGGCAGCACTGAGTGCGCTGCCCGTACAAACATAGCAAAAACAATAACAAGAGATATCTCACTCTGCTTCACTTTCCATAAACCAAAACACAAAACAAAAAACACTACCTTTTGAAAATAGTGGATTTATTAAGATTCTTAGATCGTTTTCATTTACGATCTTTGTTTTTTGGGAGGCAGAAAAAAAAAACCAGTCCCGAGTTCCGTTTCCCATCATGCATTACGGCACACTTCTCGCCGCTGCTGTGAGTAGTAGCTGTAGCTGCAGTTCGGGACCGTTTCGCTGTGGACACAGATGTCTCCACCTGTGACCGGTGCCTGCGTGTGAACCGAGCCGAGCACAGTGAAGACGTCGCCGGCAGCGGATGCCGCTCACGGCGCGGAATTCTGCCGGGAGGAGGAGGAAGAAAACCCCGGATGAGAAGAGACCCGGGGAGTCGACTTCTTCTCAGGTACGGGTTTAGCTCATAGCATGCTAACAAGCTAACGAAGCCGCTACTGTCAGTGCATTCGTCGTTTTTGTGTCGTGGTTTAACGGAAATGTACCGTTTTTTCTTCATTATTCATCACTTGGTAGAACAATGTCGAACACATTTGACGCGCACACAGAGAACACCTGAGCCTCACCAGTGCTAACCATTAGCTTGTATCTGTTTCTTAACAATAGCTCGCTTGGCTCGAGCCAGCTACTAACGCTTACTATCATTACGTTCTGTGTTATGAATGTAGAGCAAAGGTTAAGTTTGAGCTCATTTAAGGTTTCACTGTTGAGCTTGAGGGTAAAAGTTAAAAAAAGGTAGTTTCACTTTGCAGCTTTGACGTCATGTTTTATAATCAGGAAGTAAGATTTTGTAGCGTTAAAAACTTAAAAGGCTTTGAAGGATGATGTGACTCAGATTATTTTCAGGGCTGTGTGGACTCAAACATTGGGGTTTGCCAATTTCGGATTTTCAAGTCAGATGAGTCACATGAGAAGAGGGATTGTGTCTGTTTACCTAAAACTTAGCGTTGACGTTCTCTGTTGTGGTTAAAGGTGCATGATTAAGTATATAACAAAGTCAGATGTAAACACAACAAATGGCACCTTTCTGTTCTGCAGTTCTAGCACTCCTCAACCTGTCTCATTTCTTTGCTTTTCCATTAGTGAAAGTACCTGGTACTTTCTTTTAGTTCCTGCTCTGGAGAGGTTCCACACGAGCTGAGCTGATACTAAAATGTGATGTCAACACAAGAATCAAAGCAAACAATGCTGAACTGTTGATCAGTTAAACACATCCCTGATGTGTTATTCTCAAACATTTAGCAAAGGAAATGTCTAAATTATCAATATTTAACAGAGTCGTCGCACATTTAGCGAGAACACGGCCGAACGCCGGCGATCGTGAGCCCAATCGTGACCATGTTCGGTGGTATTTCAGTTCACTGATTGTCAGATGGAGTCTGTGCTCCGGACATGCAGGAAGTACTGAACCATTCTGTGAACAAATCTTTTTTAATCCACTGATTCTAATGGTTAGGTTGCCCCCAAAACAGCTGCTTTACAAGTCACTAGTTTCTGTGTTTGGGTCGCGGATAAAACAACATCATTATCAAACTCGAGTATAGTCGAGTAGAGCTTGGACTGTATAATAGAGGGATGCCAATAGTTGTAAATGTGAAGAATCAAATCATCTTGTTACAGGGATATATGCTGCGTGGATTTCTAAAAATCGGCATCAGTTATCGGCTGTGTGAATGGAGAGACCCACATTGGTCTAACTATCGCTTTAGGTTTTCTTTCAGAGATGTTAATTTGGACGACACCATCCTGACTTCACTGTAACAATTTCTTCCCTGTGCTCAGGTGATGGCGCCGACCCGCATGAAGCTCCGCGCGCGTCGCCGTGACGGGGCAGCAGGAGGCAGTCAGCCGGCAGAGGAAGAGGAGAGGAGTCGAGAGAGCCGCAGCAGCCGGAGGAAAACCGCCAACAACGCTGCTTCCACCTCCGCTGCTGCTGCTACTGCTGCTGACACCACCTCCCCTCCCTCAACCTCCACCACCACGGCCTCAACCTCGACTCGGGCAATGGTGGCGGCAGAGGACGCGTCGCCCGACTCCAAGTGCCCCATCTGCCTGGACCGCTTCAACAACCTGGCATACCTGGACCGCTGCCTGCACCGCTTCTGCTTCCCCTGCATCCAGGAGTGGTCACATAACAAGGCGGAGTGTCCACTCTGCAAGCAGCCCTTCACCTCCATCCTGCACTCAGTCCGCGCTGAGGACGACTTCAAGGAGTACACGCTGCGGCCGCCGCCAGCCAGCAGCAGCGTGGCGGCCACCGTCGCCATGGTGGCCGCCATGGTGTCGGCCGCCAGGAACGACCCGCGCATGCTGCGACTGATGCTGAGGAGGAACAGGACAGCGGACGGAGGCGAGAGTCTCATCAGGAGGACGAGGAGGGAGCGGGGAGGACGAGGAGGCAGGGGCGCTGGGGTGTGGGAGATGTACTTTGACTCTCCGACTCTTCCTCTCACTTCTCTGTCTCCTAATCTCGCTGCTGCAGAGGACGGAGGCGAGGGGGAGGAGCTGGGGCGTCAGACAAACAGGAGGCGGCCGGATCCGGGGCGTGGGGTCATTTTTGATGGACTCACGGGCCCCAGGCCGACAAGGACGCACAACGACCGCACATATCGGCGGCTGATGACGCGCCTCGTGGCAAGACGCCGCCAGCAGCAAGAGGGCGGGGCTGTGCGGCGGCTCAGGGAGAGAGAGACGGTGGCTTTCCGCCGCGGCCTGTACCGCTGTGGAATACGGGTCCACGGTGTCGCAGGGTTCAACGACAACCAAGCACAACAGTGTGACATCTCAGCAGAGAGTTTCCGCCACAACCCCGCCCACCTTAACAAACTCCGCCCCTGGCTGCGGCGGGAGCTCACGGTGCTGTATGGCGCTCACAACTCTCTGGTCGACATCGTCCAGCGCATTATCATGGCACAGCTCTCACGCCACGGACTGGAGGACACGCCCACCATCGAAGACGAGCTGCGGCCATTCCTGCTGGCTCGCACCGACCACTTCCTGCACGAGCTGGTCAGCTTCGCTCGCTCGCCGCTGACACTGGAAAACTACGACCTGCAGGCTGTGTACGAGCCGCCCGCCGCCGCCATGGAGCTGGAGGGGATGAGCAGCCCCTCGGACAGCAGCTCTGTCATCGCTATTTCTGAGGGCGAGGAAGAGGAGGGGCCTGTGGGAGGAAGGTCAGCAGAGGGAAGGGTGGCGAGCGCTCATGATGTTGATGATGATGTCATCCAAGCAGGAAGCTGCCTCAGCCTGTCAGCATGGGATGATGAAACACCAGGCCCCTCCTACTCCACCGCTGAGCCGTCATGTTCTCTCACCCCGCTGACGCCTAACTCCGCCCATCATGACGCAGCCAATGAGGAGGGAGAGAAGGCGGAGGAGGAGTGTTTGATTGTCGGGTACAAGAAGCCGATCGCGGAACGAACCCCCGAGCTGGTGCAGCTCTCCTCCGACACCGAGGAAGACGACGTCAAGGCCAAAAAGGAGGAGTCGGCTGATAAGGCTCCACCTCTCCCCTCCACCACCTCTCCACCTCTCTCAATCCCTCCGTCTACATCCAGCGCCTTCCGGGAGGAGCAGGACGAATCGCTAAAGGAGAAGGCCGACGGGGCGGCGGCGTGTCGCTCACGTGCGCGCTCATGGTCGGCGAGTTCGGGAAGAAGTCACGAGTCCGTGAGCTCACTCAGTCCGAGCGAGCGCCCCCATGACTGGAAGCAACAAGGCGGCGACAACAGGAGGAGGAGGAAGAAGAGGAGGAGGACACAGGAGAAGAGCGGCACACTCTACAACCCGAACCGCTCCATTTATCCCGCCATGCTGTGCCGCCGCCCCCACACGCCCTCACCGTTTCACTCCAGCGTTGAGTCCGGCTCACCGCTGCCGCCCAGTCCACTGGACTCCAGCTGGGACTTCAACTGCTCCTCGCTCAGCTCCTCGCCGTCCCACACTTCCTCGCCCCTCTGCCTGTCCCCGCAGCGGTCCTCGCCACAGACGCCACCGACGCCCTCGCTCTCGCCGAGCGACGCCCACAACAGGGAGAAACCCGGCGGGAAGAGGAAGTACAAGAGCCGCCACCTGGACAGCAACGACAAGGACCCGACCTGGAGGCCAAGCGGCGGCCGTCAGCAGGAGAGGAGACGGGACAGCGAGAGCAGGAAGAGGAAGGCGAGGGCGAGAGACGGCAGGAGAAGGCGGTGGAGGAAGGAGAGCGGCGGTTACCACGGCGACAGGTGAGCTACTTCCTGTTTGTATCGGATGAATTTTAAACCTGTCACGTCACCAATTGTGATGACGTCACCGTGTCCCGTCTTGTCGTGCAGCAGCAGGAAGTGCAGAGACGACCGCAGTCCCAGCGTGGAGATTGTCTACGAGCGCAGCTGCGCCGCGGCGCCGCCTCCTTCGCGCAAACGCCGCAGGAAAGGCCATCGTAACCCGCAACACAGCAGGTGTGACACGCACACAAACGTCCGACATGAGGACATTTGTTTGTATGTTTTTAGTTTGGGGACCCAAAAAAATCTCCTGTGACCCGCACGTGGGCCCTGACCCAGTCTTTGAGAGTCACTACACTAGCAGAGCATTAAACTAATTGTATTCATATAAATATTATTACAGTTCATATTAATATGAAGTCAGTTTATCATCGTATTATTATTAATTGATATCAAAAATCTCCCACACCAAAGTCCATAGAGAAAAGTGATATAAATAAATATCACATCACAGCACATAGTACTTGTTTTTCCACTGCCGCCTCAATCAGTGGCTGCAAATGTATTATTCTGTGTTTGAAAACTTTCAGTTTGTCTTTTCTCAGTGACACCAAGTGACCACACGAGGCAGCGGTAGACCAGCAGCCCCTGTGTCTGCGTGAGCTAAGAATCACTGCTTTCCTCTGTGGGGTTTGGTGTTGGGAGGTTTCAGTGGTTTGACACTATAATACACTGTATGTTATGGCTTATCAGTTGCAGTAGGGTTTTCTCTCCACCAGATGGAGCCAAACTAAAGCCCTCTCTGGATTGTAACCACTTTTCCACTTTGCCTGATATTTTTCAAGCAGAGTTGGAACCTCTGCAGCTTGTACCTCGACAATAAAAGACATTTCTGTTTTCTTCTTTCAAGAAACGGTTAAAAAAATTCAATTACAAAGCAGTTACTTTACATACAATAAATACTTCTGCACCTAAGTAACTTGTAGGTGCAGAAAGAAATTAGAATTTTCCTCATTTGTATTTTTTGGTGAATTTGGTCAAAACGAGCAGGCACGCTCACCTGCTGTACCCTTGTCGCCCACCGGAGGGTGACATCCCACACGTCACTGTTGCTGACGGTGGGACTGAGGTTTGCTTGTGTGTCTGTTAGAATCTGTGCATTGATTTTTAAGTTTTCAAAATAAAAGTCTCAATTTTTGTTGGTTGTATATTTGAGATTACCGAACTTTATTAACACTCTGTGTCTCTCTCTCTCTCTCAGCTCTCCTGTGATCATCACGCTCGACAGCGACAGCAGCCGCGACGCCGTCAACAGCAGCAGCAGTCCACTCAGCAGCCAGCAGACCGTCGACTTCTCCGACCTCCCTCCTCTCCCGTTGGTCCATTCTGACGGCATGGGCGGGGCTTTGGATGAAGAGATCGGTGAGCTTCCCATCAACATCCTCGACCGGGGGTCTGATGGGTCGGAGGCAGAGCCGCCGGGTCGGCGAGAGGCCGTGAGTCCCATCGACGTCGGGAGCAACAGCAACAGTGATCGTGACATCGATGTCGAGAACGACGATGGCGACAAACCGTCTTCAAGTGTACACGAGCCAATCAGAGCGGCCGAACAACGAGCACCCGCTGCTCGTAATAAATGTAATCGCAGAAAATCAACGGGGAAAAAAGGGGGCGACGACTGTCCCGCAACAAATCTTCACAAAAGCGCCTCGCCCTCCGACAGCCGTCTGCTCGCTGCCATTCTTGAAGACCTGAAGGGAATTGTCGCACCCAAACGCGACCTTTCTTTGACCTTTGACTCAAGTCGCTCACCTGACTCAAGAAGAAGGCGCTCGCGAAATCCGTGCAAGGCCAATCGGACTCACTCAAAGCCGGATACCGCCAGGGATCCGGAGCTCAAACACCAGAGTCAGGACTCTGAGTTGCCAACATGTAGTAGCTCCGCCCCCTCGCTGTCTCCTCCGCAGCAGACGCGGCGCATGGACGTCCCTCCGCTCCTGAAACGTGCCAGTCCCGTTCGCTCCCACAACCGGAACACGCCGCCGCCATTAAAGCACAAAGACGCAGGAAGTCCGCAACTGTCGCCCGTCACATCGCTCTTCTCCGAAGCAGACTCTCGTGACTCAAACCTGACACTGCCCCTCATTGAATCCCGCTTGCCCCCAGGCGATGACGTCATCCCGCCGATTTCAACGCTCAAGAAACACTTTGCGGGCTCTTTGGCGCTGAGGGGAGTCTCGGGGTCTACGGGCGGCCCGGCGACTCCTGCTGACATCAGCAACCACAACCCTCCCGTTGATTACCGCTCATCTTTTGGGTCTGACGACAGTTCAGCGAGTATTGGATCTTTACTTTTACCAATCAGTTTTTATTCTCCTTCGTTACATTCCAGCTGCGACGGCTGGCCTCCACAGAGTCTTCGGTTTCCACCCGTTAACTTTCTTCCTGCGAATTCTGTTTCTCCTGTTAATTTCCACTCGATGGAGCCCGGCTGGTCCAAACCGCCTCATGCCAACTACACTTCTGTCGGTCACCGGGAAAAGACCGCCGGCCTAAGTTCCTCTCGGGTTCCTCCCGATGACTTCCATGGTGCTGGAGACGCAGCGGCAGGTAGCGGCGTTTCTAGCGATGTGTCTTCTACTCTCTTAGCTTCGACCGTTGAAGCAAGGACTCACAATTCCTCCTCACCCGTCGAGGATCTGTCCCCGAGGTCCAGATCTCCTGGTGATTTCCACTTGATGGAGCCCGGGTGGTCCAGACCGGCTCACACTGACTCTCCTTCGGTCAGTCACGGGAAAAAGACCGTCGGCCTAAGTTCCTCTCGGGTTCCTCCCGATGACTTCCATGTTGGTGCTGGAGACGCAGCCACAGGTAGCGTCGTTTCTAACAGTGTGTCTTCTACTCTCTTAGCGTTGACCGTTGAAGCCAGGACTCACAATTCCTCCTCACCCGTTGACTCCCACTCTTCCTGCAAGGGAGACAATCTGTCCCAGAGGTCGAGAAGTCCTGAACGTACCGTCCACTCTTCCAGTGCAGCTTCAGAAGGACTGACAGGTGGTAGAAGTTCTTCAACAGCCAATCACGAAGGTCACCTACCGCCCAACGCTAGCTTAAATTCTCACATTACCCCGAGTCAACGCGAGGGACGCCTCAACCACGCCGCCTTACCCTCGTCTGTGTTTGACGTGGTGACCGCGGAGGATAATTCGCAGTCGGAGCGCGTCGCCGATTCCCAACCAAAACTTCACAACCCCTTTGATGAGAAGTCTGTGTCGCAGGTTCCCGTTGATGCGCTCTCAGAACAGAATCTCGCCATGGACTCGAAAAGCTCTCACAGGGACGGACGCGTCACCAACTCTGACGCCTCCGGTGGCGCCCGATCGGACTCAGTCGCCCGTTGACGAACGTTCGCCCTGCCAGTGTTTTTAAAAAAAAAAAAAAACATTCATGATAGTCTACCACGTAGAAAAATTTAATGTTTCACTGAGAAAATGTCAGAAAAGAAGACTTGATTTGTATTTTTTTGTTTCTTATGTTGCGATTTTTAAAAACAATTAAAATAATTATTGTTTGAAACAAGTTGTTCATAGATTTCGGAGAAATTCTGGCCATTTTAGGCTCATACGAAGATATGGTAGAATTCTTTTTTTATTTCAGGGAGGGGCGGGGACAAATGTTCTAATTTAAAAGTTTTGGTGTGAAATCTGACTTTTTATTTTACTTTTAAGGTTTAGTCGCGAATTAAAACGATTAAAAAAAAAAAAATTTAAATGAATGAAATTTGACCTATGTTTCACAGCAGCTGTGAACCAGCTTTAAAGGACAATTCCTGCCTGTACTTTTCACCAGTCTCCAGGGGAACGTTAACCCCGCCCCCCGTCTGTCTGTCTGTCTGTCAACCTCAAGAAGTGCGTTAAAGACGGCGTGTGATGCTGGTCGTCATGTACATGAGAGTCTGTGAGGACGTGTCCTGAATAAAGGTTTGGTCAGAACACGAGTCAGCGTTTGTGATTCCTGCCGTAAACACCAAGTTCAAATGTCAGTCATTGCTTTTATTTTCTCTCTTTTATTAATCATGTTGAAATTATAATCGGCCATTTTGTACCCCCCCCCCCAGAACTGTGAGACGGAGGGAACCACTCGCTCCCCCCAGTGACACAAAGTGACCACACGAGGCAGCAGTGGACCAGCAGCTCCAGTGTCCCCATGAGCTAAAATCACTGATTTTCTCTATGGTGTTTGGTGTGGGAGAGCGAGCGGTTGGATTTTGCCTCCACCAGGTGGAGCCAAACTGAAGCCTTCCTCTGATTTTAACCATTCTCCTCTTCATTACCCCTCCTTATCGCCTTCACTCACCCCCCTCCCTCTCTGTCGCTCACAGGTAGAAAACTGGGAGATAATGAGTCTCGGGGGAGAATCGAGAGACGCTCTCCCATGCTAATTAAGACGATCAGGGTCCGATTAAACGGCTGTTAAACACACACACTGGTGGATCGGCGCCAAGTCCCGGCTCCGCTCAGATAAAGTGAAAAGGACAAAGCAGGAGGTCGGAAACCGTGTAAAAAAAAAACCAGCAAAAACAAATCATTTAAGCTTGAAAAAATAACAAGTCATTCAGCAAAACACATTTTTGGAAGGAGTTGATTTTGACGAGTCAGTGCAGAGGCTGAGGCCGAGGCTAACACTCTGTCCACACTGAGTTATTATTTTTACATCCGCTCTCCACAAAGCAAACACTGGTGCTTTTATTTTGAAAACTACAGGTCATGACTTAAGTGTGAAGAACAGACACTGAGACTTTAATTTTCAAAAGTGTAGGTTGTTCCAGTGTGGGTCATGTTTGTGAACAAGCAGAAACAGGGACTTCCATTTTGAAAACTTCAGGGTTGTGTTTTAGTGTGGACAAACAAAAAATTAGACTTCTATTTTGAAGCAGAAACAAACTTTTATTCTGAAAACTCATTTTTCTGGTGCAACAGAAATTGAGACTTTAATTTTGAAAACAAGGTTGTGTTTTTGTGTGGACAAACAGAAATGTTGTCTTTTATTTTGAAAACTCATGTTTTACTGCCACAACAGAAACTGAGATTTCCATTTTGAAAACTTCAGAGTTGTTTTTTTAGTGTGGACAAACAGAAATTTAGACTTTTATTCTGAAACTACAGGTCATGTTTGAGTGTGGAGAAGTAGAAACTGACTTTTTTCTGAAAACTCGTGTTACTGTCGGGACAGAAACTGAGACTTAAATTTTGAAAATATCAAGGTTGCGTTTTAGTGTGGACAAAAAGAAACATAGACTTTAATTTTGAAAATTGTCATGTTTTACCATCGCCAACAGAAATGCAGTGTTAAAATTTGAAAACTGTGAGTTGTTTCAATATGGAAAACAATGTGTTTTATTCTGAAAACTGTGTGTGTGGACTAACAGAAATGGGGGCTTTAATTTTGAAAACTACAGGTCATGTGTCAGTGCAGACAAACAGAAAGTGAGACCTTTATTTTGAAAACTTCAGGGTTGTGTTTTAGTGTGGACAAACAGAAAGTGAGACTTTTATTCTGAAAACTGGGTCACGTTTTAGTGTAGGCAAACCGAAATTTAGACTTTTATTCTGAAAACTGTCATGTTTTACTGATGCTGCCATCCCCGCCGTTCCCCCACTTCTCTCAGGCCACGCCCACATTCTAGAACACTGGTGGCAGGCCATTGTTAGCAGTGTTGCCAGGCAACACGGTGCACCGTCGTCAGGGACAACCATCCGCTCTGTCTTTCTTTCCTCTCTCGCTCTCTGATAGCAAAACCATTACTGAGATGACGAGCACACACACACACACACACACACAGCTTCCATCTTGTGGCAGAAAAAAACAATTCACACAAACACATGAAAACATATTGTTCATCTTAATGCTCACACACACACACACACTGTATTGCATGATGCAACCACCTGACATCCATATTTCTGCAGTGTGTGTGTGTGTGTGTTTTCTGTCATAAACACTGACCTTGTCAGGACCAGTCGTCCTCATGGACATCAAAAACCTGGTCCTAATGAGGCAGAACCTCATTTCTGAGGAGCTGGTTAAAGTTCAGAACTGTGGTTATAGTAAAGGTTAGTGATAGTCATTAACTGGTTATGGTTAAAAGTCTAAACGTGTGTGTGTGTGTGTGTGTGTGTCAGACTCGCGGCTCATCTTTTGAAAATGCTTTATTATAATTCAGCACATGAGGAGGTCACAGAGACAGGACACATGAGGAGGAGGACAGACACACACACAGAGGACGTCCCCCTCCTCACCTCACGCAACAAACGGGGCTCCCACAGCGTCGCAGGAGAAAGAAAACAAAGGGAAACGATAGAAATAAGGAAATAATAACATTTCCAACATGTCCGACGACACAAACTTGATGATGACGATGTCACAGGGAATCGTTGTGTTGGTAACATGATGGGGACATTTTAGGTTTGTTTTGTTTTAAAGTGAGGTATGTCGTGTTATCTCACAGTCGTCTCCAGCAGGGGGTCGTTCCAACAGGAGCTGCTGGTCTACCGCTGCTGCCTCGTGTGGTCACTTTGTGTCACGGCGGTAAATCCAAATGGCGCTTTTCAAACGTTTGAACTTAGTGATGGAGGCAGCAATGGATCAACAACTCCTGTGTTCTGTGATGTTAAAATCACTGATTTTCTCTATGGGCTTTGGTGTGGGAGAGTGAGTGGTTTAACAAAGTGACAAAAACAAACAACTTTCCACTTGGCAGACGGTGAGATAAAGTGGTGACGTCTTTATCTCTCTGCTGAGACTGGACTCAGACGTTTCCAACAGGAAAGTGAAGTTTGTAAAGCGCTCACTCTCCCACACCAAAGCCCATAGAGGAGTTGTTGATCCACTGCTGCCTCCATCACTGAGTTCAAATGTGCTAACTAGTGATTTTGGCATATGAAATATTTAATTTAGACTTAACTCTGACACAAAGTGACCACACGAGGCAGCGGCAGACCAGCAGCTCCTGTGTCCCCGCGAGCTAAAATCACTGATTTTCTCGATGGGGTTTGGTGTGGGAGAGTGAGCGCTTTACAAATTTGTCCAACAGTGCGATGAAGACGTGAGCATGTTCTTAAGATACCGTGGACTTAATCTGACGTAGATTTTGTTTGGCGAGTCTTTTGTTAAGTGTCCATATTTGCACTGAGAGCAAGCGTCAATAATATTTGAATTATCCCTTTAATGTCGTTACCAAACGCGCGTAAAAAATAGTTAAGCGACCACAGACGTCACACAGATAAAGTACGTCTGTGGATAAAGTAACAAACGGCCACTAGGGGGTGCAGCGTGAAGTCATGTTAATCAACCCAACACAACATTTTGTGTCGCGTGGTTCACGATGGCCTTCAGATGTCGTTGGACGCGTTTTGTGTGTTTTCGTTGCTCAGACGTGTTGGAAATGTCGCAGGTTTTTTTTTTTGTGTGTGTGGAATGTTCTGATCAGATTTGGTTCTCAGGGTTCAGCTTTTCAAGATACAAGAACATCGCAGCTGCTTCCGAACTCTCTCTCTCTCAGTGACACAGACTTTGGACGTCTGAAGGTTTCGCGACTGGACGTTTCAATTTGGCGCCAATGTTCGACATTTCGTAACGACGATTGACGTGCGCCCCGTCGCCGTTTACACGAGTACAAAAATACAACAAAGTGACGTTTTTCAGTTCGTACAAAACCTAACGGAAGATTGACTGCGCCCTGAGAACGTTCCAGAGAACCCCCCCGATCAGATGTTTAACTTCTCCTTGAGGCAGTGAAGTAAACACGTGAGTAAAATAAACAGAACCAAAAAACCGTCTAAACACCAGATTGCGCGAGAACCTGTGAGGAGCAGATCGGGTCTGGACACGGCTCCGTTAAAAACCAGTCAAGGTGCCTTTTGAAGTTCTTGAGGAGGAGGTAGACAAAAGAGACGGAAAACAGTGATGTGGTAGTTGTAGTCCTACTGTGGTGAACTCGTAGTCCTTTTACGTAACAGTCCTGGTTCACGTTCCTGCTGAGGTCAGTTCGTAACTCCTGCCGTCGCCACGCCGTTTCTACGACGTTAACCCGTCGTCCGCTTTTGGTGAAACTCATCGTTTTTTCTGGTGGATGAGGCCTGAATCTTCGTCATTTGATCGGACGAAGGGGAGGAGACTGTTTGACCACTCGTGGTGAGTGAAGGCTGCTCAGTGCTGCCCTCGTGTGACACAACAACCACATTTACCGTGTTTGAACAGAGTCCATTTGTGCCGCGTTTGCTGATCGTAGAGCGGTTTGTTGTTGTATTTATTTCTGTTGTCCTTGACTTTAGCTTTGTTTTCTACAGCAATTTAGCCGCCTGCTAGCTTGCTAAAAAGTAGCATATGTAGCATCTAGACGGCAGGTTTCAGGGTCAAGCCGTTTGTGTCCAACAAGCAAGCATCACAGCTAGCGAATAGCTAACAGCTAACTAGTGAGCTAACGTAGCATATTAGCATCTCAACAAACCTATTTATCTCATTTGACAGCTAGCTTCAATTTCTGCCTTCTCTGGACCTTTAAACAAAGAAACTGTAGCCTCCTGTGATGCTGAAACGTTATAGCTACAGCCTTGTCGCAATTTTAATGAGCTAGCTGTAGCTTTTTAGCATCTTTACAACCTCCATTTAGCTAGTGAGAGCTGTCTAGATTTTTTGGGGATGAAAGATCGTTCGGAATCCTTCACTCTTAACATTTAACATTAACATTTAACAAATAACTGCCGTTCTCTGCGATGCTAACGTGCAGCTAGCATTTGTAGCCAGTTAGCTGTGGTTTACTGACCCGGCGGCCAAAGTGTCCCCTCCCCCTCAGTCCACCTGCGTGTTTTGCTTGTTTGAGTTGTCTTGGGATTTGAAGTTGTCTTTAATTTAATCCACAGTTTGAAACTGTAATCCCGCTGCAGAGTTAAGTGTCCAGCGTCACCAGCGTCTTTGTGCGATTTGACTTCCTGTTCGCGACCAGTCCCAGCTGCGACGCTGTGGGTGACGGCGTCTTCAGAAGAACCAACGGAAGGCTTCGCCAGTCGGGACAGACGGAGGACGCTAAGACAAAGACAACGAGAAAAAGTAAGTAAGAAAGACAAAGTGTTTTAAAGTGAATTAAATACGTCAAAATAACAATAATAGTAATCACGTGATAATCCGAATAAGACGGACACAAAATTCTGCTTCCCTACGCCACTCTACAATTTGTTTTCAAAGTTTAATTTTTTGTTCGTCCACACTCAAACATGACCTTGCAGTTTTCAAAATAAAGGTCTTCTGTTCCTGCTTGTGCACCCTAAAAACAACCCTGCAGATTTCAAAATAAAAATTAGAGTTTCTGTTCGTCCACACTTTAACGCCACCCTACAATTTGTTTTCAAAGTTTCAGTTTCTGTTCATCCACACTAAAACACACACCACAGTTTTCAAAGTTAAAGTCTCAGCTTTGCTTAGTCCACACTAAAATGCAACCCTTCAGTTTTCAAAAGAAAAGTCTCAGTTTCTGCTTTGTCCACATTAAATACAACGCCGTAATTTTCAAACGGTTTATCCACACTAAAACACGACCCGGAGGTTTTCAAAGTAAAAGTCTCCTCTTTGCTTTGGCCACACTAAAACAAACCCACATTTTCTTTGAGGTACCTTATACAAGAGTGGTTTCACAAAAGTCTTTTTAGAGTGTTGAAAACTCGTGTCAGCCGCATGTACCACAGCGTTTTTAAGTTCTGTTTCCGTGTGGATCACGTCTTAGTTTTTCGTGGTGTAACTGCTCTGTGATTGGCCGAGAATCTCGTGACATCAGAGAGGACCAAACAGCGATGAGGCAAGAGTGTGGAACACCTGTTCACACACACACACAGGCTGTCACTTGCTGTTAGCCTCCACAGGTTCAATTAGTGTGTAATTGAGGAAGATTACGGCTGTTAATTCACTGTTGTAGTAACACACACACACACACACACTCACATAAGTGTGTGTGTATGTGTGTGTGTTAATGTCGAGGGAATAATTAGTGATAGTTCGTGAAGATTCCAACAGAAAGAACTTTGTGTGTGTGTGTGTGTGTGTGTGTGTGTGTGTGTGATATATGGACTCATCAGTGAGGTCGAACGCTGTGTCAATGAATTATTGATCACCACTAATTCTTAAAGCACGCGCACACGCGCACACACACATGCACACACACACACACACACACACACACACACACACAGTGAATCACATAAATATCCTCCCTCTCCTCTCTTTCCCCACAGCTCACTTTATCACTTTGAATCAGTGGAGACGTGTGTGTGCGTGTGTGTGTGCGTGTGTGTGTGTGTGTGTGTGTGTGTTGGCAGGCTGCCAGACCTCAGCAGGGACCAAGTACTCACTTTTCACCACCCACCATCTGTACAACACACACACACACACTCTCTCTCAGCTGGTGAGAAATGCTTTCAAGCTCATGCCTCGCTGGCAGTGATCTGGGTTAAATGAGCCAAGACACACACGCACACACACACACACGCACACACACACACACACGCGCGCACACACGCACGCGCACGCACACACAATATGGTCAAGTGTTGTTCTGCCACCCGCACATTCATTCTTTCCCTTTTTTTCCCATTCACACGCCGCCTGCACAGCCGCCAGGATCAATGTGAGGTTAAGCCGGGGATCGAACCGCCGACCTTCTCGTTAGGAGGACGACCCGCGCTGTCGACCGCCTCGCAGCTGCGGCGCTGTGATTGGTTTGCAGTGGAAACGAAACAGAAACGGATCAGTCAGTGCGTTTACGTTCATGACAAACGTCCAGTTGTAGTCGGACTGAGACGGGATTTCCTCATGTCACGCAAACACGTTAGTCTGACTAATGTCCAAGTTCATGTTTTCTCGCAGTATTCGACTGCAAACTCCGAAAAAGTCACACCAATCCCAGGACACAAATCCCATAAATACACAAAATGTCTGACTGCACACCTGGAGCTAAGGCTAGCAGTAAACAACAGCCAACAAAAGTGCGACAAAGTTAGCGGCTAATCCGACTTTTTCCACTCACTTTCGGCCCCGTCCACTCCTCCTTTGCGCAGTCTCATACACCATGAACGTAAACTTGCTAATTGGAAACCCTCCCTCTCTCAATGTGTGTGTGTGTGTGTGTGTGTTCACCCTCACCTCGAGTGCTCCCCCTCCTCCCCCCGGCTTCTTCTTCAGCTCTTCGCACTTCCTGAACTTGCAGATCTGGTGACCCGTCTTCCGGTTGCGGCAGGACGAGCAGACGCCGCAGTTGATCAGCCGCCTGCACGGCCCGCACACGCCGCACCGCTTCCGCTTCCTCTTGGCCACCGCCCCCGACGCCGCCGAGGACGACGTCGACAGGGCCACGCCCCCCGCCGTCACCACCGACGACGAGGGCGAGGCGGAGGAGGGGCACGGGGAGGAGTTGGCGTGCTGCTGGCAGTCCGTTAGCGCGCGCTGGCCGCCCGTCATTTGGAAGGCGCTACTCGCGTCTGAGATCCCTCCCCCTGCCGAACCCATTGCCATGACAATGACCCCGGGGGGTAATCCTAGCCCCCCCAGGAAGCTACTGCCCATCACCCCGCCTCCATTGCAGCTCCCGCCCTCTGATAGGGCCATCATGTCCGGGTGGGCGTGTCCCTGCTTGTTCATAATCCCACAGTCGGCGCCGCTGCTGTAACCGGGGAGAAAGTTTGCGTTGCTAGGCGCCATGGGGTGATGGTGTGCCGTTCCCTGCGTTACAGGAAGTGAGGCGCTGTGTCCGTGTTTTTCAGCTCCGCCCCCCTCGCCGCTCCCTCCACCTCTCCCTGTGGCCCCTCCTGACCCGGCACCGCCGTGGTGCATGCTGGTACTGTGGGGGTGTGAGGAGGGCACGTGACCCTGTGTCGCAGAGGGATGGTGATGGTGGTGGTGTGTCGGCGCCGCCGCCACAGGTTTGGGCCGGCTCCAGAACATGGCCGCCGGGTGGTTCATGTTCATGTTGTCGTGGCAGCCCCAAGGCGCCGTCGCCATGGTGCCCAGCCTGGCGGCAGCGGGTGGGAAGATTGGGGCGGCGGCCGCCAAACGGGCCGCCAGTTTGGCCGACTGAGGAAAGTTTGCGACGTTCATGTTCATGTTGACGTTGGTTTTGTAGAAGTTGGCGATGGACGAGCGGTAGCGGTCCATCTCTGTGGTGTAGTCCAGCATCGGAGCCAAACTCGACACCTGCAACAAAAACACCGTCAACCTCCAATATCGTCAAAATAAAGGAAGAGTTCAGGTTTTTTTTTAGTAAATTTGTTCCCTGCTGCCCAGAACCAGCCTGAGAAACACAAATATAATGATTTTAGTCACTTAATCGAGGACTAAACTAATTAAATCCAAGTCCACCTAAGTCTCTGACATCTTAAGAACATGTTTACATTACTATCTCACTGTGAGACAGATTTTCCAACAGGAAAGAGAAGTTTGTAAACCGCTCACTCTCCCACACCAAAGCCCATAGAGAAAATCAGTGATTTTAACATCACAGGACACAGGAGTTCACAGGAGTCGTTGATCCACTGCTGCCTCCATCACTGAGTTCTCATGTCATATTTTGTCAATTCTGTCCTTTGTTCAGATTTACGTCAGTGACACAAAGTCACCACACGAGGCAGCAATAGACCAGCAGCTCCAGTGTCCACCGTGAGCTAAAATCACTGATTTTCCCTATGGGGTTTGGTGTGGTTTCCAGGGGGCGCTGCTGACGTCAAACGTCAAGAGTGACGCACAACACGTCATGTGACTCAGGAGACGACTCACCTGTCCCTGTCCGCTGTAGACGTGGTGATTCGGGTGATGGTGGGAGGGGGCGGAGCTTCTCTGTAGCATCGAGGAGAGGTCGCTCTCCACGCACACGCCACTCGTCATACCCGACATGACACATGCACACACTCACACACACACACACCTGCGCACAAGGGAAGTCCGTGAGCGGTTAGTCCCATAAAGTAGAGTCCTTTACTCTGTGGACGAAAAAATAAACCACAAGTTACGATAATTCTGATGTCAAAAATTCACTAAAATTACATTACAGTCACACTTTGTATATATTCTTTAGTTAAAAATTAGACGTTGGTCACTGCCTGGAAATATGCATGGCTCCCCCTTGTGGCAAGTCAAAATAAATTACGGAATTACTGAATGTTAGTGAGCTAAACTAAATTCGAAAAAAGTTTAGGGCTAATCAAAGGCAAATTTAGATTTTTTTTGGGTAAACCCAAGCGCGCTTTCAGTCGTCAACCAGTGTACGAACTATTCACAGCTGCGCAAAAGAACCGGGCAAACTATTTGCACATTAAAGCTTTAAAAAAGACAACATTTTACTTCAAACAGAAACGTCACAAACTTTGGGGTCGATCAGAGTGACGGAGACGGCACGTCAATATTTTGTTCCGTTTTTTTCAACTAGCATTGCAAATTAAAAAAAACGACAGACCTACAAAAACGCATGTGAAGTTCAGGGTCGATCACAGCGACTGCGTCGATATTTTTCAATTTTCAACTTCTGTTTCAAATAATTAGCGCCTGTGAAAGAAAAACGCGACAAAAACAACAATGATGATTTTTAATGTTTAAGTCAAAAATTTCCTTTGACCAAATTTGACCAAAGTTGTCGGGAATTGCATGATGTCGGACACGGGCGACAACTTCAGGGTCAATCAGAGAAATTGGGAAAATGATTGTTTTTTGTTTTTAAACAAAGGACAAAAACAATTTGTCATAAACTGAAAAATAACACACACACGCTTGTTTGTTGTGCGTGTATGTGCGCGTGCATGTGTGTGTGCAGGCGAAGGAGAGAAAAAAAAACCGAGTTCGTTCACGTGGTATGTGTTTGAGAAAGGAAAGAGAAACGTGTGTGTGTGTGTGTGTGTGTGCGCTTCACAAAAGAGAAATGAGAGCGCGAGTGTGTGTATGTGTGTGTTGGCACTGAGCGCGTGCGTGCAGAGCCAGTGTGAGAATGTGTGTGAGCGCGCGCGTGCGTGCGTGTGTGTGTGTTCCCACCCCCCCTCCTCTCTCCACGCTCCCTCGAGGCGGAACTAATTACCCCGTCTGGTCAACCGGGGGCCGGCGCGAGCTCCGACAGAAGGTCACGGTGGCCACCGGCCGCGAGGGGGAAACAGGCTCTCCCACGCGACACATTAACAGCCCGTCCCCCCTCCCTCCCCCCACCAGTGACAGTGTGAGGAAGAAGGAGGAGGAGGAGGGAGGAGGAGGGGGGGTCAGTCCAAAAAAAGCCAGATCCGATAAGAACCGATAAAATACCGTGAACGCAGCATGCAGTCCAACAGAGAGGAGGAGGAGGAGGAGGAGGAGAAGATGGACGGCGCGTGGCGTGCTGCTGATGCTACTTACCGGGCCCGGGAGGAGGAGGAGAGGGAGGAGGAGGAGGAGGAGGGTGAGGGAAAAGAGGAGGAAGGAGGGAGAGAAGAGGGAGGAAGAAGGAGGAGAGGAGACCGTGTGGGAATTAGCCCGCCACGGATCATGGCTGGCGGAAGGAGACACACAGAGAGAGAGAGAGAGAGAGAGTGGGGGTGGGGGAGGGGAGGGAGGAGGAGGGGAGAGCACCGGGAGGGATTTGTCTGTCGGTACCGAGGAGGAGGGAGGAGGAGGGTGATGGATAACAGGGGAGGTGGATGGATAATCACCTGGGCTTGGAGCGAGCGTGAGGCGGGGGGAGGAGGGGGGAGAGAGAGAGAGAGAGAGAGAGAGAGAGACCCTGCAGGGGCGGGAAAAAAAGACACGAGCTCGAGGAAAGAGAGAGAGAAAAAACAGCACCATGGGAAGAAAGAAAGGAGGAGGAGGAGGAGGTGATGAATAACAGCGGAGGTTACGCGCTACGTTCACGCGACAGAGCGAGGAGAGTGTGTGTGTGTGTGTGTGTGTGTGTGTGTTGGCTCGCGCCCTCCGCTGTGTCTCCCGCTGGCGGCGGCGGCGCCTGTGGCGGCGTGCCGCGCCGCGCCGCTGTGTGCCGCGCGTGCGGTGTGATTGGCCGCGTGCCGAGGACAGAGCGAGAGACTGTGATAGAGAGACGCGTTAATAATCACCGATTAATCAATCATTTATTGAAAGAGTGGATTTATTGAAAATGTTTAATTGTATTATATTTTCCTATTTTGTATGATTAATTTTAACCGTTTATTACATTGTTTTGTTAATAACCCCACGTGACTTCACGTGACTTTAACATATACATAAAATATATGAATATATTGAATTACTTTTGTAAAATTAAACTAAATAAATTAAGTGAATATATATTTTAATTTAATGTCACATTTCAAATCTTCACTGTGTCTTACATAGAAGAAGTTTGTCTGTAGAAAATGGCGGCAGCGCAAGATGTAAATTGAAGTTTGTCACTTACGTTTTCTCTTCTCCTCCTCGTTCTTCTCAGCGATCACATCGTTTTTCAGCAGTTATGTTTTCATCCTGTCTTTCATCATCTCTTTAAAGGAACTCTTTCCCTTGATGACTTTGGTGAGGCCTGTCATGTGACCCAGGCAGACGATCCTTATATTATTATGATTTTTATTCTGTTCAAATATATGAGGTGATTAATAATTAATCAGATTACAAACAGCTCAGTTAGACAGACTTTTCCAACAGGAAACTGAAGTTTGTAAACCACTCACTCTCCCACACCAAACCCCATAGAGAAAATCACTGATTTTAGCTCACTGCGACACAGGAGCTGCTGGTCTACTGCTGCCTCGTGTGGTCATTCTGTGTCACTGAGGTAAATCTGAACAAAAGATTGTTAATGCCGAATTTTACAAAATAACTCATTTGAATTTCCTGATGGAGGCAGTAGTGGATTAACAACTCTTGTGTGCTGTGATGTAAAAATATGATGATTTTCTATATGGACTTTGGTGTTGGAGAGTGAGTGCATTACAAAGCAATAAAAACTTATTTTTTCAGTTGAACCCTCCGACTAGAAACGTGGGTATTCCCACTTGCATCTGCACCCGGAACGTACCATTATGCTAGTTTTGGTTCATAACGGTTAAAAAAAGTATTCCTTTAATCGCATCTCTGCAGGTGAGGAACGAACTCAGTGTCTTCATTACCTCCGGTCTAAAAATTATTAAATGTCGCCATCTAGTGGATAAAAGTGGAAACTACAGGTGTTTCGTTGCGGACCACCTGTCTTCAAAGAGCCGTCTCAAATGTCGCTCTGTGTCAAACGAAACCTCCGCTGCCGCGCTGCTGTTTTTAACACGTGCCGGCGCCCTGCGCCTCTCCAGACCCCAACTCCGAGCCGACCGTGTTGGAGACTTAAAGGCAGCGGGTAGGTCCGTTCATCGGCTGGCGTCACATGTTAAGTATACATCGCTGTGTCAGACAGGAGCTCCGTGAACCTGGCATCTGAGCGACCGCGGCGTGCTAACGTGTGAGCTAAAGGCAGCAACGTTATTAGCAGGTAGCCAGAAGCTAATTAATTAGCCACAGCACCGAAGTCCGTTTCTGATTAGACAATTCCACATACAGCGGGGAACCATGTTTAGTTTTAAAAACACTCACTATAGTCGACAGATCTCATCACAAACAAGCCACGGTGTCTTTATTTCCACGATGTTTATGGTGAAAACACCAAATACTAAACGAAAAAAATTGTTTCCCTTGCCCAATCTGAAACTGACTTCAGCGCCGCTGTTTTGTATTGTCGTGTTTTATGGCTAGCAGAGACGTGGCTCTACTACATACTAGCTGTGCTAGCGAAACTCGCAACGAGTAACATTTCTGTCCAAATATAACTTCAATCTATGACTATATCAAGTAAACATGGGTGGGAATAACTTTTCTGTATCCGCACGAGCTTTCGTCAGCGTTGGTGGTATAGTGGTTAGCATAGCTGCCTTCCAAGCAGTTGACCCGGGTTCGATTCCCGGCCAACGCAAATGTTTTTTTTAGCAAGTTATCCGCTATAAAAAAAACAGGCAATTGTGTTCTTTTTTTAACTATTGCTTAAAGTTCAGACCCAAATGCTCACAAAACAAGTCTTGCAGAATTCAAAAGGCACTTTTTTATTATTTGCATTTATCAAATATTCCAATGTCACAGCATCTTGGATTAGTTCACTTTTTCTCTTTGACCGGCAAATTACATCCTGCTAATCGTCTGAC